>NW_013665694.1:105586-133265 GCF_000517525.1 Limulus polyphemus | reverse complement strand
TTTCCCAGTCGAAACATTATTCACAATCTTGTGTATAATATATTTCAAAATTAATAAGCTCTCACCCCCAAACAAAACTGTTTGAAAAGAAGCTCAAAGATTTTAAAGTTTGATGGCTTTTAGAGACTTAATTTTATTTTTCAAAGGTGTTTTCCCAAGAGAAAAGGTTGAAACATTGTTTACAGGCTTATCCATTTTGTTGAGCAGAAGAATATGTTAGAATAACCACTAAAAAAAATATAATAAAATAACAAAACATGGCAACCTCTTATACTTCACACATGTTATCGAATGTTATGTTTGGGTATAATATCGTAGAACAAACACTGTAAGTAGAGCTAAAAGCAAAACGCAGTAAAGAATACGTGAATGTCTTGTATAATCGCTAATCTGGTACTTGTTTTTGAAAGAAATTTATCTCTTTATCCTGAAATTCAAATTCCTCCATTTCTTTTCTCTACTAAATATTCATTGATGTGTTGTATGTTTAAGTTCTTCGAGAAAGAAAATCTTTAAATGATCGCTTTTCACGTATCAGCTCTCAGGTAATTTTTTACGATTGTGTTTAACCATAAAAATACTGGTGGTCTTGATAACTAAAACAAATGCTGGCTGACAAATGTGCTTTAAATGTACCAAATTAAATGACGACGTTTTAAACTTATAATAAACAAGCTAACTAGAAGTGTAAGGGATGTCCAGAACTCCATCGGTTTATTAACTGCTCTTAAATCTACAGGTTTGTTTTTAATATCGAAGTAGATTTTAACATACAAGTCATTGTTGTCAAGAGTATTAGCGTTAAACACAAGAAGAATGGCTGATTCTGTACGAGAAAAGACTGCTTGTTTACACCGAGGCTTATCTTTTTTGAATACTCTCCCTAAGGGAGATTCTCTTTAAGAGAATAAAATCTGCTAACGACTAGCGAGTAAATTTCACAAAGATTTCGTTTATTTTGAAAGACTTAGTTGTAAATGAGTTTATAGTTTGAGATGTATTTTTTATCATTTTTTTTATCATGAGTTAATTTCTCATTTGATGCTGTTGCAGTGTAATTATGTAAAATTTTGTAATATATTTAAACAATAATTATACTACATGGTGTAACTTAAGAAAACAAGTAACACAAAGTAAAATTCAGAGTAAGACCTTTAAATGATACACGATAATCAGTTAGAGGTGTAACTAATGTAGTATGGTAATGAATGTTATCTCCATAACAGTAAGATACATATTAGCTGGAAGTGGCTTCAATGTATGTGAAGTTGGTCTAACACCACTGTTAAGAAGAGATAATAGCAAAAGGCTGAAATGAGAATCTTACTTCAATCAATAGGCTAAGCAAAGCTAGACGATGATCTTTTTTATATATTAATCCAAAATCAGATTCTTTGGTAAGAATTAAATATAGTTTGTTCGATGGCAGAGAGAGAATGGTATTACCGTTTATATAGCATGCAGGGGAATTAATGAAAGTCAATAATATTAGAGAATTATACAAAATTGATGGCACTCTGAATGTTGGCAGGTACAAGCACATTTTTGTCCACCATGTCAGGGATATGACCTGTTCAGCAAGGATTCACATTCCAACAAGACACCGATCTCAAACACAACAAGTGCGGTGAAACGATACTAGAAGTAAAACCAGGCAGACGTAACACTCACAACTATAACCTGTCCTGCACAAAGACCCAGTATGAATATCATTAAGACTGTATGTGCTTATATGAAAACTGAAATGGACAAATGGCAACCAAACAAATTGGTGGAATCTTGGAGGGTATTATCGGATATTTGGAACTAATGTTTCATAATCATACATCAATGAACTTTTGGTCGAATAAAAATATGAAGTAGTGCTCTGTTTAAAACAAATACAAGATACTAGTGCATAGCACAAATAATTTGCTTTTATTTTGCATTTTCTATATTAATGTATTTTAGTAATGACACATTCGCCATTTAATTGCAGATTCTAATTGTTTGCCAGTCACATACGTATATCATCTGTGTTTTCCATGAGTATTTCCATTACTGTAAATAACTTCTCTTTTTTTTGTCTCTAAAGTCCCACAGTGTAAATTAAGTGAATGTAATAACTAACTGTTTCATCCTTTAAACATTTTCTTCCCGTTTGGCAACTTTTATAGTTCATAACCAAACGCCTGTAGCACATGGTGAACATTATTCTATTCACTCGCGTAGTGAGCCAATATTGGCTAAGTCGTATTTATTAATCTCAGAAGTAATTTTAAAACCTCAAAAGTTACAA
This sequence comes from Limulus polyphemus, assembly GCF_000517525.1. Classification (NCBI taxonomy): domain Eukaryota; kingdom Metazoa; phylum Arthropoda; class Merostomata; order Xiphosura; family Limulidae; genus Limulus; species Limulus polyphemus. Next base: position 130,987 of record NW_013665694.1, on the reverse strand, counting down.
GTAAAGTTTAATCTCTTCACAACAAAATCTTTTTATTGAAAAGGTATGAAATTCCCTGAAACTGAGCTTAGTTGATGGTAAGATGCAAATCGAATAATAGAATGAGACTTGGTTTTCGCAGATAAAAAAATGCAAAGTTTAGTTTGATATTAGTTCCACTGAATCATTATTAATATACGTGAACGTAAAGATGTCACCACAGTACGTCAAACCGAAAGTACTCTTATAGTCGAAAACTTTCATTGAGGAAAGCAAGTCCATTTTTATTGACAATAAGCACACATTTTAAATTTCCAAGTTCCTTAATAAGTTGTTGACATTTCAGTTTAACACATATAAAAGTACAAAACTCTATTTGTGTCACAGAATCTTTTAAAGCACCCGTAACGATTTAGTTTGTGACATAAAATACGTCTTGAAAGAAAACACTAAAACATGCTTTCAAAATGAGAGCAAAATTATATTTTACTGTGTGTTTCAACTTGCGACATTTAAATTCACAGTGTTCTTATCATGCTGGATACTTATCAATAAGTAAATTTACGCGTCTGAATGCTTTATTCCACAAAGCGTAGTTTTTAAAACACGAACTTGTTACATAAGATCTTACTAAAAAACACCTCACGGTCTAACGCATGGCTTCAAAACGAATACTATTAATTTTTGTTGTATAACAAACCAATGCTTTATAGCCTATTATTGCATTTGTCATTATAATATTCGTTCAACTGGAAATTATAGCGCAAAACTATATAAGATTGGCCGTTATAACTCTAAAGCTATACGATAGCATAATAGTTTTGTCAGAACACTTAAATACAGATCAGTTATAGAGCTGTAAAACTAGTGAAAAAGTAGGACCCATAAGCAGCTTTAAATAATATTTTTCTGGGCTTATCATAAAAAAAGGACATCACTGCTCAGATTAAATATCCCTCCTATTGTATAAATTGCAAGAAATAGGGCTCGAAGTTAAAATCGTTACAATATGCGCTCATAATATACTAATCCTGACCTATATTTCAAATAATTTTGATTGCTCAGATTGAATGATAGTGTACTTTAAAGTTTACCGTGAAGATTTAAATTAACAGTCGTGGTAATTACATATGCTTGAAAAAATAATGTGCACATTTAGTAATATCAAAAGTACGGTTACCACACATAGAACGCTAACATATCCATGAAACTTTCCTGCTACCTCTATATTCACCATTTTCTAAAACTATGTTAGGTTCACCAGTTGTCATAGTATAGCATCATTCGTCTTCTGTAAACACAACTCGTGTGTTTCACTTTTTAAGAAGAGTGACGAAAAATGTATCTTGATCCGCATGATGCGCAGAAGATTGCGACCCAACACTTTTTGTATATACATTTTATGTGTTCTGCATCCTTCTGTTTACTCTTTTTGTATATACATTTTATGTGTTCTGCATCCTTCTGTTTACTCTTTTTGAACTGAACATTTTATCTATATCCATAGATTTGTTTTTACTCTCTGTGCATTTGTTTAGTTTATCTATCTCTATAGATTTATGTTTACTGTCTGTGTATTTGTTTATTTTATCTATCTCTCTAGACTTATGTTTACTGTCTGTATATTTGTTTATTTTATCTATCTCTCTAGACTTATGTTTACTGTCTGTGGATTTGTTTATTTTATTTATTTTTCTAGACTTATGTTTACTGTCTGTGCATTGTTTAGTTTATCTATCACTTTAAACTTATGTTTACTGTCTGTGCATTGTTTAGTTTATCTAGCTCCCTAGACCTATGATAACTGTCTGTGCATTTTTAGTTTATCTAGCTCCCTAGACCTATGATAACTGTCTGTGCATTTTTAGTTTATCTATCACTTTAAACTTATGTTTACTGTCTGTGCATTGTTTAGTTTATCTAGCTCCCTAGACCTATGTTTACTATCCGTGAATTGCTTATTTTATGAAATTGTGTTTACTGTTTGTGCATTGTTTATTTCGTCTATCTCCCTAGACATATATGTTTACTATCCGTGTACTGTTTATTTTAACAATCTCCCTAGGACTCTTTTACCTATATTTAAACTGTTCTAATTGAAAAAGAAATTAAAACATGATTTAATAATACTGTCGATATCAAAATAACTCTTTCTATAATACGTAACTCATTCCCTTTTAGAACATCCTTATATTCATCTGATTAACTTACCCTATCCGTGTCACTAAGTAGCAATTTAATCGTGCTTTTGTTTTGAGCTTAATCACCTCAGAATTATCTAAATCAACAAGTTACTTAGCTTTTAAATATATTATTTACGAGATAAGCAGTTTGCTTAGCAGAAATTTTACCGATATTAGACACATTTATATAAAATTCTTTCTGGAGATGTTTAACATTCTTTCAAAGTGCAGAAACTGAGGAAGCGAGGCAACACATAACATGCGTGAAATGCACAGAAGAATAAGTGAATAGGAAACCTAACTTGTTTCTCAGTGGAATCATCACAAGTAACGACAAGAAGATACTTTTTGAAATTAAGCATGTTAAAGAGAGAGATGGGCGATGTATGTTAGAAAATTGTGAAGTTGAGTACGCTATATTAAAACAATTTGAATATGCAAGTCAATAAATCATGTGACAACCACAACTGATATAAAATCGCTGTAGAGCGGCATGTTTCAAAACTACAATTTATATTGTTTGGGGTTTCGTTGGTAGTGTGATGCAATCGAAAATTGATCGCTGTTGGGAATGGTATGTAACAGCCCCTTCCAATACAAAATATTCATATATTCAAAAAATAAAGATGTGTCCAGATTGGGGATTTAGAATTTACAAGATAGGGATATCCCTTGTACTTAATGGCACTGAGAAACAAATGAATATGGATCAAATAGTAGCACCAGAACTATCCTGAAAGAGAATCGAATGAAGAAGTTCAAGAAGCAGGAAGAGAATGGCGTGACTTGATGATATTAAACAAATTGAAGATGAGAATTCGTAATTAGGAAAGTTGATGTAGGCATCAAAAAAATAAAAAATAATGGAAAACCACATTTGTCGACCCCAAAAATTTGGAAGAGAACCATGACTAATGAATTTAGTATTCCTATATATTTGTGCCAATTGGACTAATTTTGTGTATCTGTCCTTTCTTTCTTTAGAGAAAACTCTACTGTTCTCTAGTTCTAAACTGTTATATCGCCTTTTCAAGGCCTACCTAATGTACAATAATGTATATTTTTCACGACTTTTTTAAATTTATAGCTGTAAAGATACAAACCTGTTTCCAATGCGTCACATCTTTAAGTTAATCATTTGAATTTAGTGAAAAATTCTCTATTTTGATTACTTTCATTATAACTGTATCTTTTTGTTTCCTAGATAACTTTTAAGTTACATTGTATATTTATAGAATCAATCTTAAATCTATTTCTAACACATGCTAACGTTTCCATTATCAATATTCTTAACCTAAGCCAACTGTCTACAATATGGATTCATTTAGAATAGTGACTTGGTAGAAACTATCTTATTATCAATCTGAATAAACTAATTTCATCTACTGAGATATTTGAAACAACTTTTCATTCTTACTATATTTTTTCATCTTTAGTATTCGAGCTCTTTTCCTCTTCTCATTCACCATTAACTAAATCTTTTCTTCTACGATGAGCCTTTTTTTAAATCAGAAACTCACTTTAGATTAGTAGATGTATATTGCTGGGAGATACAATTTCATTGTTATTCCCTTGACCATGGTTAAGAAGCCAGTTACTTAATTAAGCAATTTATTTGACGAAATAATGGCCTATTTCTGGAATTGATAGAATAAATTTGATACATTTTACTTTATTAAAATTAAAAAAAAAAGATTCGTTTGTTTGTTGTTAAGTGCAAAGCTGCACAATGGGTTTTAATTGCTATGCTCACCGCGGGTACCGAAACCCGATTTTTAGCCGTATAGGCCCACAAACTTGCCGTTGAACCAGGGAGGGGAAATATCGATCTGCGGTTGAAACTGTTCCATTCAGTGGAATTCAAACTCTCTCATCTAGTGATGTACTGATAAACATGTTAAACATTTTATGATGTTATGAAAATCAACAGACTCAATGAGAACTTGTAATTTGCCAATAACAATATAAGCTTTTTCTAGATCTATTATTGTTTGATTACATGGAAATATAATTAAAGGTACAAGCGTAAGGGCGACATTGTTTTGGGGGAACCAAAGCACATTGTTCTGAAGTAAGTCTTGACCTAATGGGTAATGTAATGGACTATGTATCTGAGGGTACCATTGCCGCCAAAAAATTCGCTCCGTACTTTGAGTCGGTAGGAGCATTAGGATAGTGAAGGTCAAATCCCATTATTCAATTAGGGTAGAGCAAGCGTTGGCGGTGGGTGCTGCTGACTTTATCTTTCTTCTACTCAGTTCAAAATTAGGGATGACTTGAGCAGATGACTCTTGTTTAGCTTTGTGCTAATATTCCAAACAAACCAAACATATTATCGTTGAGCTAAATGGTATGTTGGGAATAGTGTCACTCGCTCCAACTATCCTTAATAACACATTCTAATGTAAAATATCTTGCTTAAAGCATAGGTTGCTTATATGTTTTAAATTGTAATATTTTTGTAGTTTCTATAGACTGGTACTTTCACACTTTAAGTTAAATTACTGTTCATCCTTCAGTGGGTTTTAAAATCAGTGTTTTATTGGAAGTTCATCGAGTAAAATTTCATTATATTTTTGTTATCCATCAAATTCTGATTAAACAGTTTAAATTATCAGTGCTCTAATGCTATGTAAATACAATGTATGTTGGAATTTTCTTACAAACTATTCATAAATCTTAAGCTTCTCACCATAAAATTTGTTTAACTTTATTTAAGAATAACATTTTTCAGTTTCTGTTTTTGAATTTTATTTTAATATAACTGGTGTTTACATCATCATTTGGAATAGTTTTAGTTTAGATTCGGCCTTACGGTATTTTAGTAAGCTATTTTCTGACCAAGTGGATCAATGATAAGTTTCTGGACTTACAATACTAAACTTCGATGTTCTATTTCCCACGATGGAGAAAGCACAGATAGTCCATTATGTAGCTCTGCACCATAAAGCTAAAAACAACATCAAATTCGAATATCAGTATATTCTGTTCATGTCTCTATAAGTGTAATGATCAGCTTCTCGGTGAGTTGTCCTTTATTTTTCTCTCATCATTACTTTAGAAAACTGTTTGTAATGTTTTCTTTCATTTCAGAGAAAAAAGTTTTCTAGAACCTTTTCGATAATATTTTTTATCTTATACTTCTCAAAATTATTTTTATCTCTTTCAAACATGGAACTGTATTAATGGATTTAGAGTTTCTTCAATGTTATTGTCAACAAAATATAGCAGTTCAATTCTTTTATCTAAAACAGACTGTTAATTATCGATTTCTAACGAACTTGAAAAATTTTTTTAATAGTTTAATCTACAACAATATTTTCAGTTCGTGAATTTCTAGACTTTAAACCAACAACTGTTTTGGCTGAAGCATAAATCTCATAAGCCATTTCTGAACATTAAAAAATGTTTCTGAAAATTTAAAACTTCTCCAGAATTTTTATTATTTCTGAACATTTAAGAATTTTTCTGAAAATTTAAAACTTCTCCAGAATTTTTATTATTTCTGAACATTTAAGAATTTTTCTGAAAATTTAAAACTTCTCCAAAATCTTTACTATGTATATATGCCATTTTAATGTAAACGGCTGTGACTTACGTTTTCGCCGAGACTTAATTTAAAAAAAAGTTTACTCTCTGAGTTTGATATAGCTAATTTATGAAATTAAAAACAAACAGAAACTTCAGTTCTTTCTAAATATGGGTTTTTACACGTATATAATAGCATTAAAAATACAAAACTTATGGTTTAAAAATGAATAAGAAACCAAGAAACAGAACCTGATGGAACAAGAAACAACAAAATAATTTTAAGAATTAATTAAAAGTGATCAAAATGAAAGAACTGATCGATCAAAGTTATTAATCGCTAAATGCTTGCATGCAATGAAGGTAATTGATCAGTAGAATAAATTTTAACACTAGAATTAACGGTTCAATTCAGCTCTTCACTAAAACAAACAGAAGTGGAATAAAGAAATCACGAAACTGATTGTTACTACTAAAGCTAATCACTGTTCGCAGCAAGTCGTAAATAAAGGAACAAATCAAATTCTTTCAATGAAACAGACATTTTATCAATAAAAGGAGTTCAAAGTTCATATATATCTATTGACTTTGCCGGTAAAAATGAAAGGAGACTACAGTTCTTTGGCATATTCTAAACATTACGTTGTTAGTAACATTTTGTGCATTTATATAATGTGCAAAGTTACATTGGACTATATACTGTGTCAACCACGGAGAATCTAACCCCGGAGTTTAGTGTTGTAAATTCGTTAACTTACCACTGAACGCCATGGAAGAGTATAATCTCCGTACTTGCTATTATCTGAAGCAATTTTATTATTTATATAACTTACGATTTTTGTAGTACACAGCAAACAGTTATTGTTAGTGTGTGAAATTGTTGAATAGTATTATAAAGCGTCTTCATTGATTTTGAGAGAATTTTTATTTTTTTACAACCCCCCTTCTCCAATATTTTGCACATTCCGACGTTTCCGAAATTTTAGATTAGCCCAACTAGCCAATGTAGAAGATTAACTTTGTTCATATGAAAAATTAACTTTTTCTAGTAAATTTCTTCTTTTTTTTTGATGAATTATATTGTTTTAGTTCTTTTTTTTGGTTTGTGAACAACTTTATTGAACGTAACAATTAGTTTAATTATTTATTTGCTTAATTTTACACTTGTTATATTTATGGAATCAACAAAAACTAACGAAGCAAATAAATAATCTATTGGTTAATCAATGCATGCAATGTGCTATTAATATAAAATATTGTAATTTATAACAGATTTAATTCATTGAATAGGAGCTTTAGACAATAATTGTTACCTCCGCCACTGAAGGTGACGGAAGTTATGTTTTCACCCCTCTGTGTGTGTGTTTGTCAGCAAGATTTCTCGAAAATTATGTTTTCTTGTTTGAAATATCTTTACATGTTTCATCGTTTTTGTAAACAGGAAGCATAATGATTTTATGCAATTAACGTATATTTACTGTACGTTAATTACATTTTACACCGGCATCCATCAGCTGTCATATCTCATCGATCTGCTTAGCACATACGGCAACAAAAAGTATATTTTTTATTTCAATATTGCTAATGTGTAGTATTAAATGAAGAATTAAGTATAGAAGAATATAAAAAGATAGCAACGAACTACCATATTTTTAATGATTTCTTACGATTGGGATTTTCATTATTATTTAGAGAGAGATTAGCATTGTTAGAAATTAAATTATAAATGGTCGTTAGAATTTATGAGCCTGATATGTCTGTCAAATTCACAATTCAAATTTACTTTATAGAATTAAATAAAAAGTTTCGTTTGTAATTGAAAATGCTTCAAACTCACAAAAGGAAAATACAAGAGAGCATAAAATTACATAAAATAGTTTAATCAGATTTTTAAACAAGAAATGATTTGAGAAAATAGATAATGTAACTATTACATTTATAAAATAAATAATGAAAATGTTTATGTACTTAAGACTTTAAAAATAAAATGATTTTAAAAACGTATTTTTCTATTAGTCACGGTTTATATATATATATATATATATATTTGACAAAGATGTATAAATTTTGCAGAGCTGGAGCTTTTGCAGTATTTCTACGCCCTAAAATAAATGTTCATCTCAAAAAACGACTCAATTTATAACTCAAATGTGAGTTTTCATAGAAACACACATACAAAAAAATAAACTTTGTAATGTAATTTACGCGCTTGATCATCAAGAGTTTATCTTCGAAAATCTGAAAAATAAATACCCTTTCACTGTTTACTATCTGCCGTTCATTCCTTTATCGTCATGAAAACAATAAAAATGAAGTCTCCAGGCAAATACAATCCATAAACAATTCAGTGCTACGACTACTTACTCTATCACGATCCTTAAAACGATAAGCATTAAATAAATACGACATTCAATATCAGAAAGTCCTATAAGTTGGAGCACATCCTTAAAAAAGAATGAAACACTGTAAACATGATTACTTTTACTACATTAAATAAACATATCAGGTTTAAGACATGTTCGACGTCAAGACCACAGTCGATGTAATGAAATAATCATAGTTATATATATATATGTATTGTAGATTTATTTATTTTTCACCAAAGGTAAAATTGAAGGAGAATCTGTGACATAAGGCCTAATGAATTCCTTGACTGGCTGTGGACTGGGGTTTCGTCTATTGAATGCTCATCAGAACAGCTTTGGTCAGCAAACCAATGAAATACAGTGAGGCCTTCTTATAACACACACACACACACACATATATAATATTATTATTATTAAGCTGTTACAATGTATGATACGAATAATGAATTAAGCGCAATGTCATAACATTATTCACATACCTAAATTAACTTAGGTTACTGTATAGTGAATTGAAAAGGACTCAAAGCCGTACCATTAAAATCATAGTTTTGTTTGTTTGTTTGTTTTCGATTTCGCACCAAGCTACTCAAGAGCTATCTGCTCTAACCCTCCCTAATTTTGAAGTGTTAGACTAGAGAGAAGACAGCTAGTCAACATTACCCACTGCTAACTCTTGGGATATTATTTGCTAAGAAATAGTAGGCTTGACCGTCACATTATAATGCACTCACGGCTGAAAGGGTGAACATGTATGGTGACGAGATTCAATCTCGCAACCTGTAGCTAGCGAATCCAGTGCCATAGCCACTAGTCCATGTCAAGTCTAATTACCTCCGCCACGGAATGTTTGTTTGATTGTTTGTTTGTTTTTTGAATTTCGCGCAAAGCTACACGAGGGCTATCTGTGCTAGCCGTCCCTAATTTATTAGTGTAAGACTAGAGGGAAGGCAGCTAATCATCACCACTCACCGCCAACTCTTGGGCTACTCTTTTACCAACGAATAGTGGGAGTGACCGTCGCATTATAACGCCCCCACGGCTGAAATGGCGAGCATGTTTGGTGGGACGGGAATTCGAACCCACGACCCTCAGATTGCGAGTCGAGCGCCCTAACCACGTGGCCATGCCGGGCCCGACACCGTAGGTGGAGGAAAGTTATGTTTTCACCTTATGTGTGTATGTTTGTTTGTGTGTGTTTGTCAGCAATATTTCTCAAAAACGGCTGAATGGATTTGGACGAAACTTGGTAGACATTTGGACTATAACCAAACTTAGAAGTGATTAGTTTTAGGGTGGTCAAGATCAAAGGTCAAAGCCACAGAAAGATCACGAAAATCCAAAAAATCTCTATCTGTTAACATGGGGACTGATTTTTCACACTATTTTTGCTCTATAACTCAGTCAAAAATGATCGGATTATAATGAAACTTGGTGGACATATGTAGAATAATATTCTTTATTGTCCTGCCAAAAATAATCCGAATATGATCAACGCTGCGTGGCGGAGGTATGCGCTCTACCGAGTGCCCCTCTGGCTTTAAATATAAAAGTTATCCCCTTTTGTGGATGAAATTAGTAAAACTGAATGTACCAAAAAGAGTTACGAATGAGTAAATTCCTTGAACGTGTAACATGTAGAAATTCACAGGAGAGTTGTTCGTTGTGTGAGACCTGTTTTGTAACACTTAGTTTTAAAAAGCACTATAAAAAAAGAAGTTGAAAATTCTGTAGGTTACGAATGCTTACGAGATAACAGATCTCAGAAAAACCTTCAAAGATATTAAACCTACGGAAGCTGGGCTATTTTATAAATAAGTGTAGTTTATTTAAGTATATGAATTTCATCTATTCTTTTATGTTGACATTAACTGAAATACGAATTTAAAATTAAAACCAGTTTCATTTTTCTATTATTAGATAAATATAAAAGAGAAGTATGTGCATCATAGACTATAACAACAGTCAAAATAGCTTAAACTCAATAAAGAAGACTGGCAAAAGAAGAAAATAAAAGTGAAAAAACAAAAATAAACAAGAATGAAACGAAAAAAAACCTGAATTTTGATAAAACTAGTAAATGGCATACCTGCAGTGAGAACATTAAAGAGACATAGAAAACAAATAGTGATGTTAAGAACATATACTCGCTTTCATTGACTGAAGGAGTAAAACATTTTATCATACAATTAAAATATTGAGACTATCGAACCTGATAACGAAAAACATAATATGAAAGTTAATGCTACTATCTGCAAGGTGAATTAAAAATATTCTTAAAACGTGAAAAATAAATAGTCCAGGAGAATAATGAATAAGGTGGGAAAATGTATAAAAACCATTAGTGGGTAGTTATTATTTGTGGTATCCGTCCCTAATTTTGAAGTGATAGACTAGAGGAAATACAGCAAGTCAACAACACCCCCGTGTGGGTTATCATAATCGAATATCAAGATTTGAACGTACGTAGCGCGATTGTTGTTGTTATTTTGCGATAACGGGACCCGAACCACAGACCAACACCCTAACTACTGGGCCGCGTTCGACCCCATATAACAGAACAAAGGAGCGTAAAATCAGTGTTATCCGAAACGTTTCTGCTCTATACCAACAACGTTAAAATATACAACAATAATAACCAGGAAAACACGAACAACTAACAACTTAGCTGTATACCAGTATCTACGAAGAATATAATGATGGCTATCAGGATAATACGAACTATTTAATCAAGCCTAAGTTATATAAAGCCAGTAGATTTGCTCACAATACTTAAGAGTAGATCCAAACATTACACAACTACTAAATAAGTACTTGTATATATCTTGAATTCGGTAATAACAGTCGTCAGCTTATAAACAAAATCAATGAATGGATAAACTAGCTAAGATCTATTAAGGTTTATGCTTTCTAAGGTAAAGGAAAATGGAATTCTCTAGCGCGGCGTTCAAATAAAGAGACTTACAGTAACTTTAGCAGCTGCGAAGTAAATGAAATGACTCGCATTACTTTGGAAGTCTTGTAAAATAGCTAATTCTAGTCTTAGCATGATTATGTAAACTAGTCTGTCAAAGTCTGGATAAATCTGCCAAGGGGACAATCGTTCCTACCGCCTTGTATCCGCCGCTGACATTTATCAGTTATATTATGATAATGATGAAGAAAATACAAACAACTAACAACTTAGTTATATCCAACACCTATAAGATACATAATGGCAATAATGAGGAAAATACGCACAATTACCAATCTAGTTACATACCAATAACTCTCAGACATATAAGAACAACAACAATAATAATAATAGATATTAAAAACTATCAAAATAATAGCAAACGAGAAATTATCAGATATAACAATAAAAATCTGATGAATAAAAATTACTACTAATCTTATGAAATATCAACAAGTACCAAATGTATATACATGTTAACAAATTGATATACGGAATTCAATACAGCCAAAAATGGGTTAAAAAATACACACACAAATAAGCCTCAAGATTTCTCCAAGGTTAACACGACATCAACATAAGGTTAACACGACATCAACATAAGGTTAATGCTTGTGTGTATGTGTACTCTCTCTTTTATCGCATTTTTACCTGTTGTACATTTTTCTTCTTTTATATATCTAAAATTTGTGAGATATCTTCTAAATTTTAAACACTGAGCTATGGACTACATGTTCCCACATTTAACTACCTAATGTCAACAAATATAAGTTATTCAGAAAATTCACAGTCATAGATCAACATTTGTAAGTCATATAATACACTTATACAATGTGATCAAGTTCAGCCTTCTACTACTCTTTAATCCAATACGTTTTTTTTTAATGTAATTTATGCTGTACATCTTTATACTTGTTATTTTGGCTTATTAGGTTAAAAAATTCAATTTCATTTTGTTTTTATACCATATTTGTTTTTACTTCTGACATTTAAGTGTCTCACTTCTTCTGTCGTTAATATTTTGCAGGAGAATAATGATACTACTCAAGGAAAAGCATGCGTCTTCCAGATGATACATATATACTTTCTCGACAGAGTTTGCCATTATATTAAACGTCACTCACCCAGGAGTTTTGGCCTATAGTTGTTTTATGTTTAGCTATCTTAGAATAATCTAGCACCGTGAGTCACTACCAAGTAATTTAAAAAATAAAAAACACAAAATTACTCATAATATCGGGTACTTGTTAATAGCGATATTTTCTTTACCAGAAATAGAATTCCTATTCACTCCTGATGATGAAGAGATCACTCTACGAATGCACTCGGGTATTTGGTTAGTTGTTTAGATTGTTTTGAGCTCTTACATTAAAGTAATAGTGAAAGGAGAAGAGTAGTTTAATATAGGACAAGTGACAATTATCCCAAAACTAGTAAGTTGCATATCACTGTTAAGGAGGGATATTCCACAGAAGTAAAAGTATCATGTTGTGTACTAGTGTTAATGTCAGTATAACAGTAACTTTCATTCTTTGGATATTTTGTAAAGGTTATAAACAGTTATGAAGTATTATTCATTATAAGTGCGTCCACGATAACACTTTCCAACAGAGGAGGAGATTAGTACTATGGAAAGCTTGTATGTGAATATCTGTTCCTGTAAAACATGTAAACAAGCGTTATACACGTGTAATTGTGTTCGTATGTATGCATGTGTACATTTAAACGGCGTTTATAACATCGAATCTTAACTCTCACACCCGCACACACACATTTCAGATTTCTAATGAATAGTAACTTAGAAATATACATTTTTGAAGTTTATAAATGTTGTTGAGAAATGATATTGCACAAGGAAGTGAAGAACCAAATCATTTACTAATAAGAAATAATAAGAAAGTATAGCAGTATCAAAACGAAACCCATAAAAGTTTCTAAAGAATTGACTAGAATTTCTTTCTTATATGGAAAATAATATGATAGAAATACGAGAACTAATGCACAAGAGACTTATGTTGATAAAAGAACATAAGACTTTTTAAAGAGTCCAGGGAGGAAAAAACTACTGACACAATGCACTTTACAAACTATATGCTTCTACCTTAAACTTGTACAGCTTGCAGAAGTTAGAGGTATCACAGTTTCGAAGTTGTATCTGTGGAAAATTTTACATCAAATAGTAAAAATTGTCTCCAGAAGTTTACTATAGTCACCTGTGCTGCATCATCTATAATTTTTTTTTATTATTATTGTGATACATGGAGATGTGTTTCGCAAGTTCATGAATGTACTTGGGATAACGTATAAAGTAAAAGTAGAAACTAAACAACACATTTTTTTCTTTACAGGTCTTTGCGCAAACCATGTTACGTTTGTCTTCTTTGGCTTTTCTAAAATAAATTTCTTATCGTCTTTATAATAACCTTCCAATTTAAAAATCTTCAATTTTTAAATAATGATAAATGTCATCATATGAAATATACAATCATATATAAGACAAAATAATGACAGACTAGTGCAGGAAAATGAAAATATAACTACAAACAATACTCTCGGAACGTGAAACAATAAATTAAAATGGCAATGTTCAAAACCTAAAGCCCTCCAGTGGCACAGCGGAATGTCTGCGAGTTTCGATACCTTTAGTGGGCAGAGTACAGATAGCCCATTGCTTAAAACTTCAAACAAACAAAAACTAAAAATTACAAATAAATACTCGAATTAAAATTCTTGGAAATAATTTTCAATATCTTGTTTATTTGTTTGTTTAAATGGAAAGCTACACAATAGGTTGTCTGTCACATGTCCACCACTGGGATTCGAATCCCGGACTTGAGCGTTGTAAGTTCATAAACTTACCAAATAAACAAACAAACTTTCCTTGCCAGGGATATCTTTAAAGGAACTTTTAAACTGAAGAACATTTTATTTGTGCACTGACTAAATGGCCAAATCAGCAATTTTCTAAAATTCTTGTATAGCCATCTCTAATTTGGAACCACTGACCACAAAGGCTTTTTTTTTTTGCTTTTGATTCGCGTCATTGGATTGGCTGTCACTTTTATAACGTGCTCATAGCTGAAAGTGTGGACATTTTCAGGGCATCATTTCTTGAAATTTGATCCCTTTGAACTGCAGCTTGACATGTTCACCACTAAGCCATGTCCAGTCTATTTTTGAAAACAAAAACTTGGCAAATAAAATACTCAAACATATTTGTTTTATAGTATATAAAGTCTTTCAATACGTTATTTCATATAGATGATAGTACCAATATGTAAATCTAGCTGACAAATTGCAGACAATGATTATTAAGAGATAAGGGTATATACGTAATTATGACTGTTCTTTCCAGTACTGTTTAGTTAATTACTGTATCAATCTTTATAATAAACGCTCTCTGATAATTTGTCAATTGCATATAACTTCTCTACTCATCATATATCTAATCTAAGTGAGTTATCGATTTTGCTAATGAACTGCTTCATTCCTCTCTTCATTATTTGACATCAAAATGAAGAATTAATTTTGTATTTTTCTTAGATATATTGTTCAATATTTTTACCTATTATAATAACTTTTATCATTTTTTTAAACAATTTGAAAAATGATAATCAAATTTATGGTTAAAGATTCTTTTAAAGCATCACTTCCAAATCTAGTTTTGGTGATCTTTGAAAAATCTTTTACAAATGAATTTGTAATTTGGAAGCAACAAATGCAACAAATTTTCTCCTTTTAAATCCTGATAGACCTTACAACTTTCTGACAGTTGTTTAATACCCACTTTTCATAAATCGATTTTCCTTTGAAATACCAATAAAAGTTTGCAAATGAAAAAATATCGGCGTTTATCAACATTACTAATGACCACAGGGATTCCAAAGTTTCATACTCTATATATTTTAATTCTCAATGAAAATTAAAAAGTAGCTTAGTAATTTCTTTTTTTTTCTATTGTGTGTGGAAACACTTATCATTTTAATAAAAGGAAACACTAATTCTTATCAATATTTTAACGCATCTTACTGAAAGATTGGGAATTGTTAAATGAACAACATGTTTTATTGAGTAACAAATAAACCATTAGTGTTTCGTTTTCTTTGTGATAAGAATGATTTATAGTACGTTTCTTTCTTTACTTTTCTATATAACTAATAATAAACTGTTTTTGAGTGTATACTACGTTTTCTCTTCTGAAAACTTTAGTCATCAGTATGCAAAAATGTATATAAGATGTTAGACATAAAACCATATACTCCTCTTCCCTCGTAACCATCTCAGTTGGTTCCAATAATGAAAAAAAGGAACGTCCTGATCGACATCCTTTATTGGAGATTGTTGAATACTGATTAAAAACTTAACTGATTTAAATGATATAGCATAGTGCGTTTACAGAGCTATTGCTAATATTGTGCTTTAGAATCAGTCTTCATGCTATATCAGATGGACATATATTTCTATATTTTTTAATCTTACCAGTATAGTTAATTAGTTTATGTAGTTACAAATATCTATAAAAGAAAGAACGTTTAGCCATACAGATCACCGACATGTTCTAAATCATTGCACTTTAAACTATTTCCTTAATATTTTACAAAATCTCTACTTTCATCAAAAGTGGTTCCATTTTGATAGTTTTATAAACATTCATCATCGTGCACGTCAGAGACTATTCTACTTAATGAATTCCTTTTCACAATTGCTTTAATTTTACTTCAGTGTAGTGTACTTTGGGGTGATTCACTTTTCACTGTTATTTCAATTGAAGTCCAGCGTGTAATACAGGAAGATCCATTCAATAAATTACTTTTCACACATATTTCAGTTAAGTTTCAACATGGTGTGTGTGGATTACGTTTTTTTTTTTGTTTTTACTTTTCTTAAACTTTAGTTTATTAAAATCATATGCAGAAGATTTTATGGACTGGTGCTTGACGTATTCAAAATAAATTATTTTTGGATCTTAGTTTGACTAATATTACAATATTAGATTTATATCTGGATAATTTCAACATCTGTTTCGAGAAAACCGGAAACTATGACTTTAACTCAGTTATGGTTTACGAAGAAAGAAATATATCTGATTATATTTGTCTTTGCCAGGTAAGGTTCTAATTATTTTGTTATCTGTTTAGAGAATTAGAAACTCTTAACTATTTGACTAAGGTTATTCTGGATGACTGATTTGATATACGTGGAACAATGAAATTATTCTGGATGACTGATTTGATATACGTGGAACAATGAAATTATCCTGGATGACTGATTTGATATACGTGGAACAATGAAATTATCCTATATGGCTGATTTGATATACGTGGAACAATGAAATTATCCTGGATGACTGATTTGATATACGTGGAACAATGAAATTATCCTATATGGCTGATTTGATATACATGGAACAATGAAATTATTCTGGATAATTGATTTAATATTGTTACGTATTAAAATTTTGAATAACCTGAAACTGAGTTAGATTTAGAAATTAAATAAATGTCGATATGTATCAATTTATGATACTTGCCAACGACATTGATACACACACAGTTTAATTAATACAAATATGTTTTAATATACAAGCAATAACACGATTTACAATAATGGTTATTACAAATAATGATCTATGTACAAAAGTTTTACAAATTTACAAAGAATATTTTGTCCTCAGTCTTGTCTGGAACTTCCTTGATATCTTATCGAGGGTTCACAATGAGCGAATTAATTTTGAGTAGATGTAGATACAATTCACTTAACAGGAAACTAGCTAGCTTTGTTCTTCATGCCCCCCATTGGCACAGCGGTATGTCTACGGACTTACAACGCTAGAAACCGGGTTTCGATACCCGTGATGGGCAAAGCACAGATAGCCCATTGTGTAGCTTTGTGCCACACACGCCGAGTTGTCCACAGATGGAATTATATGACGTTATCGTAGAAATACTAATGGTCAATGCGAATCTGCTGAAGTTAAATAGTTTGTAATATTCGAAATCTATAAAGGTTTCTGGTCAAATATCTGAAGTTCGAGATTAATAAGCGTTATAACAATGACAGTTATAGTATCCGAGGTTTATAGTACACCAACTATAGCAAACCAATAATATATATACTGTCTTTTTGCACATCACGTTGGTTATATTTATAGGTGTGAGGTGGGTTTCTCGAAATTTCAGCTTACACAACAATATAAACGATGCACCAGTGTTTAAGTACGCACATACATTGTTCATTCTTACACTCGAGAATTTTCTACAGTTTTAGTGAGTAGGCGGGAATTTCGCAATACAGAATTAACAGTATAAGTTATGTACATTTCTACATATAAATTTAACTTAAACACCAGTCTTAAAATAGATATCGGATAGTAAATCCATCACAATATACATAGAATAATGAAATTATTCTAGATCGTTGGTTTGATATGTATGGAATAATGAAATTATTCTAGATGCTTGATTTGATATGTATGGAACAATGAAATTATGCTGGATTTTTGGTTTGATATGTGTGGAATAACAACATTATTCTGGATGGCTGATTTGATATATATGGAAAAATGAAATTATCCTGGATGGTTGGTTTGATATATGTGGAATAATGAAATTATTCTGGATAACTGATTTAATATGAGTGAAATGATAAAATTATTCTGGATAATTGATTTAATATGAGTGAAATGATAAAATTATTCTGGATGAAATGACTCGACGTATGTGGAGTAACCAGGATCTGTAAGAAGACACACCTTTTCATCTGTTTAATCACAAAAAAAACATTTTTTTTGTGTAAATGGCAAAGAACATTTCCAGCTATTTTATCTATTAGATTCATCAACTGATTAATTCGGGTTCTTGCTTAACCGTGTTGTTGTTGACATTATTGCTTGAGGTCCTTTTACTATTTATAGATCTTTCAAAAGAGTGCGTATTTAGTTACCTCATAGCGCTTCAAGAAGTTCAATCATTACAATTTCTTGCTAACTTTCCGCTTTGATAATCATTAGTTTTAATTCAAGATTAAAGGTTAGAAGTTCTGACATTTCATTTTATTGTACATTCAGTAGTATTAGATGTGTAATGGATATTGTGGATGATAGTTTTCCTTCAATAGAAGCATAATTAACAGTGGTAACCCACAAATGTCAAAAGCAGTTGTGCAACTTTATGGGAATGTTTTAAAACAGGTTATGCATTTCGAGAAGAAGGATTTCTTCAAATGCTTTAATACCTAAACATAAAAGGAGAAGTAAATGAGATGCTGATATCCAATGAAGAATTTTCGACAATGCTTTTTCTTGTCCAGTCTGGTTAAAGAGAATTAATGCAGCACATTGTTATATGTTGTCTTGGTTTCATGAAACAATATATATAAATAAATATATATATATATTTGCACCTGTATATATGATACTTGGCTAATAACTTCCAAACCAAGTGTTTAGATTTAGTTATTTTATCTTAAGATACTAAGACATTATAGATCATAATTGTTATCTGTTGTACACAACTTGAAGGTATCCTGGAAAGGTTTTATGCATTTCTTTCTACACATGATACACTTAACAATCAACTTATTTTTACCTTTGGTGCCAGATCAAATGTACGAATTCTAAATGATGACAACTAAGGAATGTCTGTTATTTTTTAGCGTAAAGATACACAATGAGCTTTCTGCGCTTCATCCACAGCGGGGAATTAAACCCCTGGTTTTAGTCTTGTAAGTCTGTAAACATACCGCTGACCCACCTGGAGGACCAACTAAGAAACAAGTTAGGAAAAAAGTATTTTCGGTAAGTAGATAACTGACAAAATGTGGTTTTAAAGAAGCAAAAGAAGACAGAACTTAATATATATATGTACCTTTTTTTTCTGGTAAGTAGTAATTTAATCTAATTGTAAATATGCCTTGTCAAAATTATTGCTGTTTCTGAATTCATTTTATCTATTTATCTATCTTTTGTTTACTGTTTTTAGTAGTACGCCTTTTTTAATTAGCTAGATACAATGTTCGTCATATATCTAGAATTGCCCACTAGCCCCGGTTGTCTTAAGAACTTGATGTTATATATCATGTTTAAGGATTTGTTTGTTTTTTAGGCTATCTCTGCCACGTGAACTGAACCCCGGATTTTAGCAAAATAAGTCTGTAATCTTACCGCTGATCTACTGGAGGACTCATGTTTAAAGAATTCTGATGAATTAGCAGGTATTCTAATATGCTTAACGAAAATTACCAGATCATTCAAGAAATAAAGACAAAATAAGTTATGTTAATAAAGAGAATATTATGAAATATATGGACGCTTTATAAAAGGTTTAAACTTAAACAGAAAATTTAGTATTATTTTTTTCTTGAAAACTACATAAAACAGATATAAATGTTAGTATCTAATCATAAAGTGATGAGTCAAATATATTCAAAATATCAAATAAAAAAGTAACTGTCACTACTTAGTATATCTACATTAATTTTGGAAATGTACGTGAAATGCCAATAAAATAGATTGTTAATCTTGAACTGTCATCCACAGGGAAGGCATTAAGCAGGCAGCACTCATCGCCAATTCTTGGGCTAGTCTTTAAAATGAATAGTAGGATGACAGTCACTTTATAACGCCCCCATGACTGAAAGGGCGAGCATGTTCAGCGCTGGATTTCAATTCCGCGACCCGCAAATTGCGTGTCGAGCGCTCTAAGCACAAGGCCATGTTGGGAGCTCGTCTTATTATTTCTTCAAGCATGTAATATTGGTTGAAAAGCCAAGGTGTTTATTTTAGAATAATGACCTAGGCCTATGATTTGAGCTTCCAGAAACAAGCTCCATCGTTGTAAAATTACCAAGGCACAGAAAATATCCAGTGGTGTAAATACGTTTGCCTTACAACCGTTGAGGAAAAAACAGAAAAACAACTTTATTTCTAATACTTTCTCAAATGTTAAAAATGCTCACTGATTCTAAAAATATAATATATTGACATTTTGTATTTCCTTGAAATAATCCTGCTGATTCTTTCCATTTCGTTCGGTAACTTCTACCACACACACACGACAGACTCCACCCACAACAATATTAATCATACTGGGCGGATATCACTTGTTTTGTATTGGAAGTGTACAAGTGCACGTCACTAATTAGAACTACGTGCGTGTGTATACTAATTATAGGTTCATGTTAATCTAGTTCGAAATTGCCATTAAAGTATTTGAGGAATAGGAAACTTTTCAATACCAGCACGTCATATTTAGACTTCTGGATGTTACGTAAATCCAAAGTATGCCCATAACTCTTATGTTATCCATACAGTAACACGGCTCATCCAACCTATCCTACCACTTTTTGCCAAAGCAGAATGCCTCTTTGAAATGCAGCAGCTACATTAAAAAAAAGAAAGAAATATTAAATCTTTGACTTGTCCTTTTTAATATACTTCTTTATAAAAGACATATCAATCATTGTTTAAAATTAATTTAGTAATACTGTTAATTTTTTCCTTTGAATAATTTAATGTACTTTGGAAAATAGCGTGTGGTTTTCTTGGATTTTTAGCAATAAGAGCAAAATGTTGTAATTTTTCATGAAGTACTAAATTTACATGCTTTTGTTTAGACTATTTCTTTAAGACTCCAAGCTAGATGATGTAACGTTTTTTTGCGATCCTTTTCATTAACGCTCTTAGCTAGATAACGGAAAATTTTGTACATTTTCCTTAAGTTTGTTTTTGGAGCAAAGCCATATTGGGCTACTGCTGTGTCCATCGTTGGGAATTGAACCCCGGATCGTAGCTTTGTAAGCCCGTAATCTTACCGCTATCCCATCGGGGGACATTTTCCTTAAGCTAGATAACATAATGTGTTTGCAATCTTTTCCCTCAACGCGCTGAGCTAGATGACGTTTTTTTTTTCATTTTTCTTTAGACTCCCAAATTGTGGACGTAACATTTTTTGTTCATTTTCCTTAGGACTTAAAACTAGTTAAAAATAGGTTTTTTGTAACTTTTCCTTGAGGACTACAAACTAAATTATTATATTTTTGTTTTTGTTCATATTCTTTAGGATATCACGTTGATGTAATGCTTTCTGTTACTTTTCCTTGGAACTCGAAGATAGATAAAGAAATGTTTTTTTAGGTTCTCTTTCCTTAGGAATGAAGTCAGATGATATAATGTTTTGTTTTTGTTCGTTTTCATTAGGACTTCAAGCTAGTTGAGGTAGTGTTTTCTGTTACTTTTCTTAAAGACTTTAAGCTGAATGATGTAATGCTTTGTTTTTATTTCTTTAGGACTCTAAACAAGATGATTTAATATCTTTGTTAGCTTTCCTCAGTACTCCAAGCAGAATAACATAATGTTTTTTGTTAGTTTCCCTTACGACTCCAAGCTAGGTAGCGTAAAATGTTTGATTCATTTTCTTAAGGTTTCTAGATTTTCCTCGGGTCTCCAAGCTAGATTACATAATGCTATTGTAGATTTCTTGTAGGACTCTAAGCGAGATGGCATTATATTTTTTGTTCATCTTCTTTTGTATTCCAAATTAGATCATGTTATATTTTTATATTTATTGTACTGCTCCAAGATAAACGACGAAATGTGTTTTATAGGTTTTCTTTAGGGTTTTAAGCTATGTGGCTTGATGGTTTTTGGTTCAATTTCTTTAAGACTTCCAGCGAATGGTGTAATTTTATGTTTGTTTCCTTTAGATGGCGTACTGTTGTTCATTAGTTTTGTAAGACTCCAAGCTACGTCGTATAATGTTTTTATTTTTAGGACTCCAGGCTAAATGTCGTAATGCTCCTTTTCTATTCCTCACGTCCCAAAGATCAATAGTACATTGGCTTTGTTTTAGTTTTCATAACTAACTAATATATTTGTTCCGTTGTTTGATTATTTTGGTTCTGCTGGTCCTTTGATTCTTTCGATAATTTGAGCATTGCACAGACTACTATAGATTAAATTACGCATACTGATAGAGGCTATCCACAGGCTATTTAGCAAACAAAGACTGCTACAAACTACTTAGTACAGACTGCAATTACGAACCAATCAGCTCAGGTTACTAAAAACTACTTTGCACATGCTACTACAGACTGCTCAGCACAGGCTATTACAAACCACTTAGCTCAGGTTACTACAATCTACTTTGCACAGACTATTACAGACCACTTAGCTCAGGTTACTGCAAACTACTTTGCACAGGCTACTGCAGACAACTCAATACTGACTATTACAAAATACATTTGAGGTTCACGTGTCATGCTGTATTGTAGTCTACAGAGTGCATAATTCTTCTCGTCATTCATAGCATGCGCACGTTTTACTGACGTCACGACATTACAAAGTGCAACGTCAAGCGTCCCTTGTGTGACGTCATTTTAGTTTCTATTGACTTACTGACAGACAACACACTACTGTGTAGTGGTGCTAGTAGTTAAAACAAGTGACCCCTCCCGGCCTTCGGCTCCCTTTCGAAGAAATTACTTACAGGCTTTTCATCATAGGTTATCGCATGATACTCAGCGTAGGATATTAATAGATGCTTGCATTAGGTTAGTTCAAGCTGCTTAGCGCAAACTCCAACAGGGTGTTTGAAAGATCACTTGTAGTTTACGACGTTAGCTTGTCACGTGTACTTTCTATTTCAGACAAAATCAAAGAAACAAGACAGTGAAAGACTAGCCTTACGGGGTGTCAGGAACATTTATTTTGAACTACAAAGGCGATCAATACATATTAGATAAAGATAACTTTCATTCTCAGGCCAGAAACTCGACGCAAAATATTACAAAAAAAAGTGTATCAGAACGGGGAGGAGTCAACTTTGTAAGGTTGTCAGAAACAGCGGTTATGAATTACAAGCTCAAGTAATAAATCTTAAAAGTGACACTAGAAATTTTACAGTCCAATCACTCATCCTATAGTGAATGTTCAAATCTAACCAATAACAGACATGTTCGATTACAATGAGAAATACTGCTAGTTGCGTCTGATAAAAAAACTAGACATGACATTTTGTGTATGTACAAAAAAAAAAAGTTTATTTTTGGTTGAGATTGCATACAAATATCACACACACACACATATATATATAGTATGACGCTGTTAACATTCATAGAAGATACACAGAAAATATTGACGGCAATGAGGTATGGTGGATTATCAGAAATGTACATTAGTAAAATAAGCCTATGTTGGATGCAGCGCACTCTAGTGACGGTTATCTTTATTATTGCTGGAACCTATTCTTTCATGAGTCATGTACGTATGCTTGTCGTTATGCCTAAAATATTAATAAACTTATAGTTTTGTTTACTGACGTGTGATATATAGGTTACCACTGCGTACTGAAGTGCATCATTTTCAGTTTCAACAGGATACTTCTTAATAAGGATATATCGCTAAAATTGGCCTAGTGATTAGAGATTCGGGCTGAGAAAGGCAAGGACCAAAGTTCCAGAGATGAAGCCGTTGAACATGTTTCGCACTTTCTAACCTTACTCTTTACCACACTAAACCCCAATAAACATTTACAATTCCCTGAACACAGTGCCATTTAAGTGAAAGTTACAGAAATAGAATTCAGTTTCGGAATGAATATTACGGTACATAAATTTACAAACGTTGAATTTTGATCTGAGAGGCCTAATAGTTGTGACAAAAGTCAAGAAAATTGCATATATATTTTTTTTCACATTCCTGTGAATTTGTATACTATGGCTCATAAATAAGAGGTGTGTAAAACGGCGTTTCAGATTTAAAGATCTATTTTTCTTTTACACAAATTACTGCTCAAGATGCCTTTCGTTCGATATCATAATTTGTTACTTGGGCTGGGCGATGAGAGACAAAAGTTTTCCGAAACGCTATTGAAATAAGACTTCAAACCTTAAGGTTGAAATGCTTAAAGCTAGTAAATCATTGTAGATCATTATGATAAAATATAAGTGCACTGCTTAAAGTAGTAAAGAGGTAATGAGAGTTTTCTATAATCTAGATATGACAATATGTTACCAAATTCGTGGGCGAATGCAACATGTCTCTCCCACGCAATCCCAACATGGCCAATTTTGACACCAGAAACATCGAAAACTGTCTATATCACTGCTTGGGACTTGCAGGAAGGTGTATTTGTACCAAGTTCCATGTAAGTTGGATGACATACACATGAATGGTTCACGAAAACTCCAAATTGTACTTTCCTCGATGAAAAATTGAGCAAAAGACAAAAATCTCAAAATGGTTTATATCTCTATTTGGGATCTGCAAAGAGTATTTTTTAACCAAATTACATGTAAATTGGTGGAAAGAAGGCAAAATACTTAAACAAAACCCTTAGAACTATGGGTTTATTCAAGCTTTTGCCCCCCTAAAATGGCCAAAAATGGGCTTAAACTACATTTTTGTATGTATATTATGGAAACTGTAAAAAAGTAGCTTTGTAAATATCCCATGTACATTGGCCAAAATAAGGCAGAGTAATTGTAAAAACAAAACAAAATAAAACCCCAAATTATGCTATTTGTGGATCTTGACCATCCTGTAAATACTGCCCCCAGTGCCACAGCAGTACGCCTACGGACTTACAACGATATAAACCGGGTTTTGATATCCGTGGTAAGCAGAGCACAGATAGCCCATTATATAGCTTTGAGCTTAACTACAAATAAACAAACCTATAATGACTAAAAATGGGTAAGTCCGCCATTTTTATTTGTCTATATTTGAAGTAGAAAAACATCTTTGTATCAAATCCCACGTAAACTGGTCAAAATACGGCCGAGTAATTGATCAAAAACCCCAAAATTATGCTCTGAACCCCCTAAAAAGACTGAAATGGACAAATCAACTTTTTTTTTATGTAAAAATGGTGGGATTTATATATGTGTCAATTTTCATCTTGATTGTTGTAAATATGTTTTTTGTTTTGTAATTAAGCACAAAGCTACACAATGGGCTATCTGTGCTCTGCCCACCGGATTCTAGCGTTGTAAGTCCGCAGACATACCACTGTGCTACTGGGGGGGGGGGCTGTAAATATGATCGTACAAGAACCCAAAATATACGAGAAAGAGAAAAAAGAGGCTCGTATTGTATTGAGGCTGAAAGAGAAAATAAACGGCTCGAAGCCGATAAAGAACAAGCTCGTATTGAAGCTGAAAGAGAAAGTAAACGTTTCGTGGCCAAAAAAGCTCGCATTGAAGCCGAAAAAGAGATTAGGCTGAAAGAAATGAAAATTAGACTCAACACTGATCGACCAAGGGAAAATGACAACTTTGAACTTAATTGATATGTTAAAGTAACATCGTTCAATGAAAATAAAATTGATGAATATTTCCAACATTTTGAGAAGTTTGCCCAAACCATAGAATGGCCCACAGAAAAATGGTCATTATTATT
>NW_013665694.1:92216-104628 GCF_000517525.1 Limulus polyphemus | reverse complement strand
CATTTATTTAAATACTAAATCCAATTTAACTACTAAATTTAAATTATCAGTTAACTCAATTTCAGACTATTTGAAATTCCAATACGTAACAAGAGGAAAAACATCATGAGATGTGAGAGCGAGTGGATAAACCGAGAGAGGCGAGGGCGAAAGTAAAATACTACCATAAGAAACATAACCTAATTTTCATATGCGTTATTGATATAGTAATAAACAAAAATTTATTATGTTTAGATGTGGTATGAGTCAATTCCTGATAGAAATAAGTAAAACCTAAATAAAGTTGAAGGGAAATTGAAGTGCGAGTATAACATGATTAAAACATTGGTTACCTGCACTAGCAGTCCTTAATTTTTAAGTGATACACCAGAAGGAAGACAACTAGTCAACAACACCCACCATCAACTCTTAGGATATTCTTTCTCAACTAATAATGAGACTGACCATCAAATTATAACTCCCCCACGGCTGAAAGGGTGAGCATGTTCGGCGACAGTTTTCGATCCTGAGACTTGTAGTTTGCAAGTCGAGCGCCCTGACCACCAAGTCATGCCAGGCCTCCACCTATAGCGAATGTACTGACGATGGGGATTACGTATAATTAGTGTACAGATGATGAAGGCCACGTATAATGAATGCAAAGAGATTAAATTGTACATCTTGCAGAAGAACAAAGTGCCCACTAATCACACAGTAATTAAACAAAAACTACATTGATATATGAAAATTGACAATGATACAATAAAGTTGATATTACTTAATATAAAACCAAATGATTATATGAGTTAAGAATGGACAAGTAGCAACTGGAATACAATTACATCATGATCAAACATGAAATTTCCACAAGGGAAGAAAAAAAAACAGTTACGTGATCAATGGCCACTAGCCGAAACCTTGACCAGATAATTATTTTTCTGGAGCAGTGACTTTTGACGAATTCTTTATATTTTCGAATTGGAGGAATATTATTTTAACACAAAGGATTAAGATACTAAGAAGTTGGGTCTGATAATGTTAGAAATATACTAATGATTCTATACGTATTTTTTTTTTTTGTTCTATAGAAATTTCAGTTCTTGATTTCTTCAGACCTTTTGTCATTTATATACTGTACATTATGTACACCATGGAGCCATTGGAAACTTGGTTGTGTTTTTAGTTGGGTTTAATGTCATATGCTTTCATCACTTTAGTAAGAAACTTTGTGAAAATCCTCTGCTTTCTTTGTGTAAATTAATCTGCTGTTTATTTTAAAACATATATTGGCTCCTCATTAAAAATTTTATGATTTTTCAGCATAACTCAATTATCGCCCCGACATCAGCTAGTTGGTTTTTTGATTAATAAGATTATTTAGTTTTCTTTAAGTGTATTATACTTATTGCCCAGTATTTTTACCCAACCCTTATTAATTTTCTAATTAATGGTTTTTCGTGTTTTTGTTTCTTCAGAAAATTTGTATTTAAAATTAAATAAATCTCCCTTGTGATTAGTTTTTGCAATAGATGTCAAAGCCTCGAATTCTTCTCGTTCTTGGAAAACAAATAATGTACAAAAAATGTTATATCTGAAACTACACGCGTGTTTTATTTATAGACTGTGTCTTCATTTTGCTACAAAACAAGATTATGTTATCAAGCGAAGCGTATTAATATCACGAGTTATTTGAGGCGTCGGGTTTAACATTTTTATCTCATCTAGAAAAAAGAACAGGACATTTCTATCGTTGGTAGAGTGATAAACATATTTGATTATAAACTACTTTCTCAAGGCGAGGAATTCGTTAATGATATTTACAACTAACGCCTTCTTTAAGTCTAGAAAAAAGAAAGAAAAAATTAATTAGATTGAGCTTATTCCTACAGAGAATGTTAGACATGTATTATATATATATAAGTTCGTATATCTTTTGAGTTTGAATTTTATAAATAATTTGATGATTAGTTTAGATTTAGCGCCAAACACTGTCCACGTGACTTAATTTTTTTATTCTGTTTCTTTATAGTATCTGCATTTCTTTTACATATGTATATACTAACAAACGAAATTTTCATTTATAGTAACATATTAAATATGTTTTAAGTGCTTCTACACGAAGAGATATGTATATTGCTAAAATAAAATTTTGGTTTCTTAATTTGTATAGAAGTAAAAGGTTCTGCCAGAACACAACTTTTAAAACTAGGGCTTTTGGACGCCTTAAATACTTCATCTTGTTAGTATTACTCATTGTATTCTCTTGTACGACTTTAGGTATAATTCAAGTATGTCAGTCTTGACTTTCCTTACACGGTTTAGAAAAATAGATAATATGCTCAACCAAATCGATTCTTTAATGTTAGATCTTTTAGTGTGCGGCCATTTGTTTAATTAAAAACGATTTGTTTTCCGTTTGAATTGACAAAAACAAATACACGACTGGATAACAAGAGTAAATTAACTAAGCCCATTTGAGCTATAATAGCAACAATAACAAGTGGAAAGTTCCTTCAGGGGATTTCGTCTTGTTAATTTCCAAGCAGTTGAGTTTCACTGATTGTTTGGGTATCTTCTGTTTCTACAATTCAGGTAACTTTTTCAAAAATAGAAAAGGCAAAAGAAAAGGATGGTTAAAGTTCAAACATCTAGTAGAACAATCCATTGTAGTGAATAAAGGAGAGTGTAACATATTAAAAACGTACTACAGTTAAACAGAACGATGGTTGAAGGTTCAATTGTGCAAATAACATGTATGCAAGTTGATAAGGTTCATTTTTCATTACCACTAATTCAGTATATGTACATTTTATGTGATATTATTTATAGAGAAAATCGTTCATGTCTCTTATGTATCACTATATAAAGTAGTACTAAGAAACATTTCGATATCAGTAAAAAGTAGATAAAAACAGTAATCTCGAATGACAACTTATGAAAAAACTGTTTAACAAAAATAAACCAAGCTCGTACACGGGAACACAAACTCGGAGAAACGAGGAATTCGACGAAAGTTTATTGAACTCACACAAGATTTATTCTCAAACGATAACAGATTGTGGAAATGCTCATCAAGTTGCTTCATAACCGCTTATTCATTTTGTTTGTTTGTTTTTGAATTTCGCGCAAAGCTACACAAGGGATATCTGCGCTAGCCGTCCCTAATTTAGCAGTGTAAGACTAGAGGGAAGGCAGCTAGTCATCAGCACCCACCGCCAACTCTTGGGCTACTCTTTTACCAACGAATAGTGGGATTGACCGTCACATTATAACGCCCCCGCGGTTGAAAGGGCGAGCATGTTTGGTGAGACGGGGATTCGAACCCGCGACCCTCAGACTGCGAGTCGAGCGCCCTAACCACCTGGCCATTTATTCAGTAGATTGATTATACTTAAAACTTGTTTTAATGTGTCATTACCAAATAAATACATCACATGCAAAGAGTCAAATACATGGAAACAATTGAATACAAAATAATAAGTAATTAATGACTGTTTTCTTTTTGTAGAGC
Organism: Limulus polyphemus; assembly: GCF_000517525.1. NCBI lineage: Eukaryota > Metazoa > Arthropoda > Merostomata > Xiphosura > Limulidae > Limulus > Limulus polyphemus. The sequence goes on along the minus strand of NW_013665694.1, from coordinate 101,138 downwards.
ACAGTGCCCCTAAAATCTAGACTAGTTATTAAGGAGAGTTAAATATAACAAATCGGCTTGCACCTCTCAACACACACCGTGTTGAATATGAAAAAAACATTTTACATTTTTAGAAAAATTGCAAACTGTTACTTAAAGTTATATTGTTGAATTTAGAATTAAGTTACTGATCAGCATACAAGTTTTATCATAAAAAGGTGATTATATGATCAGAAAATTCAATTAAGATTGTATTTCAGATGACTTAATAAGCAGAACATTTATTTGTGGTTAAGGTTTGTCTATAAAATCTTGTACATAATGATATTATTAGGATAAATGTTTATTTTCAAATCTGCAACTTCAACCTTTTTTGTATATACGAACAGAAACAATGCATCTCCAGAATACTGTACTCCCCCCAAAACACTTATTTGTTTGTTTGTTCTCAGAATATTCGCACAAAGCTACTCAAGGGTTATCTACGTTATACTGTTCCTAATCTTGAACTCTGACTAGACGGAAGGCAGCTAATGGAAAGCAGTACCCACTCCCAACTCTTGGGCTACCATTCTCTGACCCCACCTTAAGCTAGCCAAGAGCTTAAAACAAGGGATAATGACTCAACTGCTTTACTCTTTCATACCTGAATTTATTATGTCAAATCTGGTAATGTATTTCAACCTGGTTATCAGAGAATAACTACTGTGAATTTCTACAATTTTCTGTATCATAATAAAGCTTAGCATCTTAAGAAAGCGAACAAGGTTTAAATAATCAGAAATGTTGGCTCATTTCTGCATTGTTGGCAAACTTGCAAATTACTTTGACAAAATGAACTTTAGCTTAATTTACATTAAAAATTCATTATTAGAGGTCAGAAATAGAGGGTGGAACAAAATAAAGTATTGGATCGAACAACCTAATTATTTCAAAAGTTAATTCAAATAAAATAATAATGAATAAATGATCAGCGTTAATAATAAAATAAGTACCGTTATGCAATTAATTCTTAACCCAAAATCTGATTTGTGTGTGACTTAAATAAATATGATAATTACAATTCACTGATTAATGTGGTTCACACTATAACAACTGTGTTTATGTAAACTGATGATATACACATATAGCGCCTAGACTTCTACTATGTCTGTCGTATCTCAGCCGGCCTGATGATCCCTGGTATAGCGGAAGGCCTTTACGGCACTGGATATTGTAGATACAATATGTCAACCACACTGCTATATATCCTTCCTCCTTTGCTTTCATTCGTGGGCTCTTAGAACATCATTGAAATTGTACATATAATCCCATATCATATTGTTTTTTCGTTCAGCGTACATCAGCATGCGCGACCCGTACACACCAATAAATGGCAGATATGACAAGAATATTTAAACTTTATTATTTGTATACCAACTCAAAAAGTTAAAATGCCTCAATTAGTGACCATCATACGTGACACGTATATCTAAACTTTTTTTTTGCTTATTACTGAGCATAAGTTAATGGGCTATCTCTAATGTGTCCACCGCAGGGATCGACCGCAAAATATAGCTTAATCAGCCCTAAAGCTTACTGCTGAGCCACCGGGGGCATTTATCATTCACATACCAAATAAAATTAAATAACTACAATTATTTGATATATATACCGACATTTATGTACTTTAACTGCTTATAGTAATTTAAGCTGTGAAAGTTCTGCCTTGAGTTTGATGTTAATGAACAACACTTATTTTAAGTAAAGGCGATAATAGTGCGATATTTAGCTCTTTTTACTCTTTTCATTTCAAAGAGACAACATCCATAAAACATCAAATAAAATTATGAAGATAGGAGTTTTACCCCTCTTTAGAGACGAAAGATAAACTTACCTTCAAGAGGTAGCTTAGAGTCAAAGCCTATTAAATGAAAATGTATAATGCAAATTCTAAAGGTTGGAGATGAGTAAAAAATGGATAAACTTGATTGAAACTACATAAGTATCATTTCAATACATAGATTATCCATATATGCTTTGGATACATCATCCGCAAAATAAAAACAAGGATGCGGGGATTCTTTATTGAAGAAAAGGAGCAGGTATAAAATACAAATCTTAACACATTAGTTCAGAGTTGAAAATCATATAAATTACTAACACTAACAACATGCTTTATTTGTGACAATTGTAACTCATATACTTTGATTAGAAGACTAGTACACATTTATACACCTAAGTTTTTGCTTACAGATTGTTTTACAAAGGGTAAGACCTCTTGTTAAAATGAAAGGTTCAATATAATGATGAACATGAACATACGCACACAAACAGAAAAAAAAAGTTCCAAAATAGATTATATTCGAATTAATAAGCACGCAAGTCAGTCTTCAAAATATAGTTTTTCTTTCTATACTAAACAAAATGTCCATTTGATTAGTACGAGATAATGCATAAACACCGAACTGTAGTACTTTTACTGTTATACGTGAAATATTCTGAAACTGGTTAGTGTACTGTACATTAATGTCAATTGTACTCTACTTAATACCTTTAAAACGTTAACAATAAAACCTTAAAACTTTTTTTGTAAGGCACGTAAGAGGTAAAAGTTACTCTTTAGGTTATATTTCTGTATATATTCTCAAGAATGATGCTCAACTGATACAAGATCTTGCTTAATGGGCTATCTGTGCTCTGCCCACCACGCAGACATCCCGCTGTGTCACTTTGGGTCTTCTTACTCGGAATCAGTTACATTACATATAACTATTAAATGCCCGTATGTACTCGACCACTATCTGATATAATTTAAAAATTTGACATTGAACATTTGTAATAGTTTCTTTCACTAATTCAAGCCGTCCCTAAACTATATTTTCTAAAAAGTGGGTTCCTCGTCATCAAATATTTTTTAAATGTCCATGTGTTCTTGACCACTATCTATCTTATAAGTTTGAGATTTTCTGAAGGACATAAACATTATATATAACTATTAATTGCCTGCTTATTCTCGATCATCATCTGTCATAACTTATGAATTTCACATTTTCTGAAGGTTGTAAACACTCTATACAACTATTAAGTACCCCAGTAACATGGCAGACAAAACAGGATTTACAAATTGAAACGAGCATTAACTCTTAATTGAAAGGACTACTGCTATTAAAGTAAAAGAGAGAAGAAGACAATGAAATAATAATATCTATAGCATAAAACTGCTTTGTATCAGTACACATTACTGAGGTTATCATATTATCTATCAAATGATTCTCAGTATTATCATATGTCCGAGAACATAATTCATTTCAATGTAATTATATAATAATGGAAACTTTCGAATTTAGAGATTAGATATCAATGTATTGATTTTTTAATATTCACTACTATAAAACGGATATTTATTAGCGCTATAATATTTCTGTTAGTAGTTGAATTTTTACTAAACTCATGGACTATACGATTAGTCTAGACTGATGTTAATCATGTTCATTCTTTTAACAGTTTGGTTTTCTATCTTTTACACTTATTCTGATTACTAAATTTTAATAAAACTTCACAACAGCAATATCTGTGAATGAAACAATAAAATTATACGTCTTATTTAGAACTGTCAATTCAAAATTTGAAAGAGAAATTATCAAAAGTACAATCAATGAAAATTTGATCAATTTAGCATAATAAGTTGAACATTTATTTACCACAGAAAAGGTTAGTCACACTTGTTAGAATGATTTGCATACGACAATGTAGTGGCTGGTCGCCATAGAAACCATTGTTAGTACTTAAATATTAATTCACGGAAAATTCTCAACCATTCACATGCAATGCCGCAAATATTAGACTTCTGGCTGGAAGAGTATGTAACATGCCTTTCCAGGGAAGGATCTGTTTATAATGAGGTTATTAAATTATGCCAAGCTAAAGGACACAATATTCGGAATACAAGGACACTTTCACTGTTCTAACGGAGCTGAAAAATTTGCAGAGTAACGAATTCTCAAACTACACCCCAAGCCAATCCGGAGTACATCATCATCTGCCATGTTTACATGGTGAGTACAACATCATCTGCTGTGGTTTAAAAGATAAAAAAGAAAAAGAACTCTCCAATTAAAGACCCATTACATGAATCTGGACATATCTCAAGGTACCGACTACAAAATTATAAAGATGTGTTGCAAAGGGTTACAGCCAAAATTATTACAGGCTTTCAATGACTCGCGAAATGAGCGAGTTTTCATTTTGAAAGTTTGGAGAAGAAACTGAAATCCAAACAACCTAATCTGACTACGTACCTACTCAATCTTCTCTTGCAGCTTAGTGGATTTCTTTGCTTCGGGTTTATTAAAAGTGGTCTGGGAAGCTTACCAAGGTGTATAATCTAAGACTGAGCACGCAATCCTTTGTAGAAACTTGTTGCAATAAATCGCGGTATTGGCCAATAGTACGTAATAATGGTCATCTGAATGTGCATGAACGAAAATCAAGAAAACAGTTAAAATGGTAGCACGGGACCCAAAATATCGTTCTTATTAAGTGCGATTAATCCCTAGTAAAAATATCTGTTATTTGAAATAGCAATTGAAAATTAACGTTATTAGTGAACAGATAAATAATCAACGAGATCAAATTATTATCATCGTGAAGTGATTTGAAATTTCAGTGATACACACAACTACCAATTCCAAAAGTTTTGTCCTTTATAATTTAAATCTGTCTCTCCTCAAATGATTAGTTAAACAATACACATTAAAACTCATTTTGAAATGATGCTCACGTACTGTTTGGTTTGCCAAAATTAAAGTCAAATGATTTTACTTACAAAATAAATGTTTTACTTAAAATAACATCGATTACTCAATAATCAATTATAATCAACTAGTTAAAAAACGTGAGTGGACTTCGTTTAGATTTATTTACTAAAACATATTTGTACATTATCCAGAAACATGAGGTATTACAAATTTAACATTTGTTGAATAATCGGAAAAAATTAAATGTTAAACTACAATTAAACTAAGTACAAGTGAATTTAATCGTTCTGGATTGTACCGTATTGGTAAGACTTAGCAAGTAATTTAAAAACATTTAATGTTGACGATTAATGAATTATACGCCCGGCATGGCCAGGTGGTTAAGGCACTCGACTCGCAATCTGAGGGTCGCGGGTTCGAATCCTCGTCACACCAAACATGCTCGCCCTTTCAGCTGTGGGGGCGTTATAATGTGACGGTCAATCCGTTGGTAAAAGAGTAGTCCAAGAGTTGGCGATGGGTGGTGATGACTAGCTGCCTTCCCTCTAGGGACTGCAAAATTAGGGACGGCTAGCGCAGATAGCCCTCGTGTAGCTTTGCGCGAAATTCAAACAAACAAACTAATGAATTAGACACACGAAATAAAAACTTTAGCAACTAAAATTATAAAACAAAATTAAATGAACAGCATGAGAAATCAGAAGAAAAATAATTGTTTAAATTTCTAATGCCTGTTTCGTATATACACGCAAAGATACACAAGGGCTTTGTGCGCTTGCCGTTCCTAATTTCGAATTTATGGAATGTAGCTGCTTAATAACAAGCATTTCCATCTCATAGGTTACTAAGATTCAATAATAGTATTTTACTGTCACTATTATAATTTTCTCACGTTCACAGATTATGAGCGCCATTTTGTTTGTTTTTCTCTTTTGTTGTGGTGATGGGTTGACATTCACGGACTCCGAGAGAACAATTGGGTACGCTAACAAGCAGGCCACGCCCGGTTCTAATTTAATGTGCATATGAAACGTCACATCCGGTACATTATACTTGTGAGCTTGCTTTAGCAATACAAGAACATATAGGTCAAAGATGAGTCACCTGCCATTAAAAGGAAAAACCTTTTAAATCTTTGGTTTTCTTGAACTAGGGCTGAGTGGTTAATGCGAATGACTTTGAATCCAAGGTTCTGTAATTCGCGACCAAAAAAAAAAAAAGAAGAAAAGCGCTTCGCATTTTGGGGCCATGGGTGTGCTTTGAAAGTGACGCTCAAATCCCAGTATTCGAATCGAGTACCCCAAGAGTTGGTCAGTAAGGTGGTTTTGACTAGCTTCTTCCCTCCATTCTTTCACTTCAAAATTAGGGACGGATAGCGTAGATAGCCCTCGAGTAGTTTTGCGCGAAATTCAACAAACAACAGTTTTGTCTTGAACTATGTCCTCGCTAATTATAGAATACAGTTCCAACCTGTATTCTATATCGTACAATAAAAAAATGATGTTTTCACTATGGTTAAAATATCACTTTTTCTCATAAAATGAAGATTAAAATATGAAAAATGTTCTAGTCTTAAGGTGACTCAAAATTGTACGAGTTATAATTTTTGTCATAACTATGTAAAAGAAAATAAAAGAGAAAACGTCATTTGAGAAAAGAGTTAGAGTTGGAGAAATTGATATTTTATATCCAGTTAGAATAACTGAAATAGTCTTTAGAGTATCGAATTTATTAATATTTGCGGATATGTAGAATTTTCAGTTCTTAAAACACTTTTTTTTTAAATTTAAGTACTGTTTTTCTAAATAAATATATAAAAACAACTTGGGAAGTTCATTACCTTTGAATCTTGACTGGCTTTTATTTTTCTTTCTCTGAAGCGATGTTTTCATTTAAAGCTTTATTATCCAATACTAACCGAAGAAATACTTTTCTAATTGCAGAACAGTTTTATTGTTTTTATCTAGTGTACTCTATGTAAGGACATTTGTTTCCATATTGAGCAGCTTCTGACAGAAGGAAACGATAGCTAGAATAAAATTTTCGTTTTTTTTTTTCTCAAACGGCTAGAGTTTTGTGTCTAACACGTGTTATTATTTAATTATCAAATTAAGCCATACCATAGCAATGTAAGAAAAGGAAAAGTTCAAAAACCGTAGAGGTACTACGGAAGAGAACAGAAGATTTATTAAAGAACTGGAAAGAGTGATTTAGCAAACTGTAAAAACTCCTTCTCAGATGTAATTAATTCAACAGTCCGTCATAAGCATAAGCATAAACTCGTGGAACTGATTCGAATACTCCAGGTACGTAAGAAGACTAACAGGGTATAAAACAAGATACTACATATATTTAAATATAAAAAATAAACTGTGGAGGAATATCCGCATCTGCTAAATATATTGTTGTGGTATGAAAATTAAACAATTAATAAGACAAAAACAAACAACTAGATAAAACTGGGTGGGGGAACTTAGAAATTAGTATAAATATCTTTTTAAAAGATAATCATTTTCTTTCTGTTAGATATTATTATAACTGGTGAGATATCAGACTTGACAAAATAATAACCACAAATAGGAATATTTCACAGAACAGATTATCAACTTTTTTTTAAAAATGGAAGATTGTGAAATGAACAGATATGAATGTTAGGCTACCTGATACACAAAAACATAAATATAAAAGAAGTAGGAGATACAAAAAAAAAACAACAACAACAACAAAAACTCGCACAATCAGTGTAAATTAAATTGTGGTCAATAGTCTGTGGAAATCTATTAACAGTCAGGATAGGAAATAATGAGTAAATTTTAAATGAGAACTCACAAGTAATCGATCAATAGTTAAAGTCCAAGACGATGGAAAATGTCACAGTGTGTGTCAGTCAAGTTGTGAAACGTGTCTTATCTTGAGTGACAGCATTACCTTTACCTTAGATGTCACTACCTTGTTATTCATTAGAAAAATTCAATGTGTGGGGAAAGAAAACTTAACGAGAACAACCAGTTTCAGAAAACAGTTTGATGTTAAATACAAGTCGCACAATGGGCCATTTGTGCCGTGCCAACTGCAGGAGTCAAACCACGAATTTGAGTGTCGTAAGCCCTCAAACTTACCACTGAGCTACCGGAGGACAGCAGCTTGACCTAAAAAAGGTTTAACTTAAAAACAGATGAATAAAAAAATTGAAATTTAAAATAAACACGGACTGATAAATAGTGATAAGTGTGATTAACACCTTATTCTTTTTTATTTATGAATACAAAAATCCGTCCCTCTGTGGGGCAGCGTTAAGTCTACAGATTTACGACCCTAAAATTTGGGGTTCGATTCCCGGCGGTGGACACAGTAGGTGGTCCAATGTGGCTTTGCTCCAAAACACACACACAAATCGTGCATCACAGCAGGGGGAGGGGATTTCTTTTTTTTCTTCAGAGACTATAAATAGTATTAGCCACTATAACGATCAAACGTATTCCGTAAAAATATGTTACTGAGATACATTTAAACCGGCTGTTTATTTTACGGGCTTTAACAATTCGTTGGCTGACAAAACTGTTTAGTTGTTTACATTATAGACCCAAAGTGTAAGAAGTTGACATACGTCCTGAAAGGAAAAATAATGTAAGGCTACACCAAAAGCTTAACTATATACTACTAAAACTCTGAGATTGTTTGCGTGTGCTTGTCTATAACTAAATACAGCAAAAACAGCGCATAATAGCGTCATATTTGTAATGAAATGAGAAAAAAAAAAACAGAATAAAACAAGTTTGTTAAAATCGGGCCACGGGTTACCGAGTTAGAGCCGTTTTTTGGGTCACTTTTCGTACATTCCATTATTATAAAACTTCGTTTTCCACCTGATGAATCACTTTAAAATATCTTCTATACAGCAATATATGCACAACATAAATTAAATGATGAGATGAGAGTGTGTTTTAATGGGAAGTAGAAAGAACAACAATAAAATGGGCCTAAAATATCATTGACTTTTTGCAAATAGTAACTATGGAGACGAGGTAATAAAATAAAAATCAAGTCGAGAACAACATCAACATTTTATAAACGAAAACCTCTTGCCGAGCATTGGTTATTATATTATTTCCTTGTCAGTATTCTCATCTTTATTAAAAGGCGTGAGGTGACAAAAACAGATCTTGAAGAATATATCTATATACTACTAAAACTCTGAGATTGT
>NW_013665694.1:63118-92206 GCF_000517525.1 Limulus polyphemus | reverse complement strand
CGAAACTTTTTACTTCATTTTTTTGAAAAATGAAATGGTCTTTCCTTTTTTCTCCCGATCAAAAATCAAATATTTTTTCTTGAATTATGAATAACACGAATGGATTGAAATATTTTATTAAATTATCTCAATATAAATCTTCATTTCGGTGCAATATTGAAATTAGCTTGAATTCTTCTTAACCTCTGAATAGTGGTTGACCAAACGGGTCACGGAGGTCTAGTATATTATTAAAATCCTAGTTATTTTTTATTGGCAAAAATGGTGAGGTGGTAGAGACAAGATTTCTAGTTTTTGTTTTAGCGCAAAGCTACACAATAGCCATATAGAATTTGCCCATCTCAGGGAAACGAACCGGGAGTTTAGCGTAAACGCATCGCTGATCCATTAGCGGACCTGGTGATGACTGATGTATTTCAATCATGCTTTTCAAGAATGTTTTTTTTTTTTTATTGTGACTACACAGTAAGAGGTCCTGGACTTGTGATTCTTAGTCTGGAATTTGCATACTCCTTACCCTGGTTCTCCCCGACGACGTATGCATTCTGGCTTGTTCATTAAATCAATGTATATTACTGTTTCTTATGAAGTCACAAGCGGAAGAGTGTTTCGAGAGTTTTTTGTGACAAGAAAGCGCCAAGGAAATTGAAAATTAAGTTTTATAAGACAGTAGTTGGGTCAGTTCTATTGTATAGAGCGGAAATATGTGCATTCAGAAGGAAAGAATAAAGTATGCTGGAAAGGACGGAAATGAAAATGGATGTTTGGATGATGGGAATATTCTTATGCGATAGGATTATGAGTGATGACATTAGAAACTGAGTTGGGATATGTAAGATAACATGAAAAACATATGAAGCTAGCTAGACTGAGGTGGTATGTGCGCGTGGAAAGAATGGAGGAAAATAATAATGTGCAAAAAAATTGGAATGCCAGTCGAAAGTAGACAGAGTAGAGGACGTCAAAAAATAGGATAGATCAAGACATGAGAGAGACAAGTGTAACGTCGGAATATGTGGAGGATACAATTTATTGGAGAAGGTCTACTCGAGTGTGTTACCCCAAAACAAGATGGGTTGAATGAAGAATGAGTATTTCCATTCAGCTGCTTGACGTTCAAGCTCTAGCTTTTACATATTACAAATGAACATTTTGTTTGTTTCAAGATTTTCTCGTACATACCATCCAAATAGATTAGGAGAAAAGCAGTTCGTTAACAGCACCCACCGCCAACTTTTGGTTTAGTCTTGTCTGCCGTAGTGGGATTTGACCGTCGCTCTTATCGCGCACTCACGCCCGCAGCGAGTTTTTGAGGTAAAGAGTCGCGAATCATGGAGTCTCAGATCCACAGTTCATACATGCTAAACACTAGGTCACGACCGCCTTAAGTAGAAGACAGAATAGTGCAAGTCTCATTTACAGCGATTTGTTTTTAGGTATCAGAAGCAAGTTTATTTTAATACTGTATGTGTCAAAATTATTTCATGATTAATATTAGTTAGTGACAACGTGGTAGAAAGAAAAACGTATGCTTCATTACGTTATGTATAAACCATGTATGTGAAAATAAACTCAAAATTCCATTAATACTACACTGCCTTTCAGACTATCATAGTCAACCAGGAACTAGTTTGTTTGTTTGTATGTTATTAAACAAAATGGTACACAATGAGGTATCTCTTATCTGCCCACCGCGGGTACCGAAACCAGATTTTTAGCGTTATAAGCCCTCAGAATTACTATTGAGCTTCCGGGGGATGGGGCTAAGGAGGTAATAGCAAGTCATTCAATAAATAATGTCATTCCATACAACATGGATAAAAATTATCATCTACCGCCAACTCTTAGGCTACCCTTTTAGCAATGAATAGTGGGATTTACAATTATAACACCCCAATAGTTGAAAGGACGAACATGTTCGGCAACGAAGTTCGATCCCACTTCACATAGATTGTGATTTGAGCGCCCCAAACCACAAGGCTAAAACAGGTAATAATAACACCAGTAAACTACTTAAAAGTTTGAAATAATATCACAATAAAACTGATAATAATTTAAAACTGATCATTATTTACTGGCCCAATACAGGTATGAAAAACTGTACAACTGCATTTAACCTGTTTTGTTTATTATATACCTCAGTGGAATGCTATTATACTCTCTTCTGACTGGAAACCCGTATTGGTTCATGAAAGAATGATGTGATTTAAATTTTATTCCTCTTATTGCAACGTTATGTTACACTCACATTACTGCTGAATTTTATACTTCTCTAACTAAGACGTTTTATACCTAAAACAACTTAGACTAACTGACATAAGATACATAAAAAAGGTCCGAGGAATACATGGGAAAGTCAAAACTGATGAACTACTTAAAGCTCTGACACGGACTTAAATCAAATGCCGACCAGACAAGCTACTAACTAGGTATCCAGAATATGAACAGTAATAGTAGTATATGGGGAGCAAGTTACGAAAAAGGTTTTATTAAGGTCACAATGAAATAAAGAGGAGGTGGAGGAAAAGTTCATTATTAGTAAAATATATGTTAAACTTGTGATCAAAATAAAATAAAAATAAAATAGGCAGCTTATTGACCAGACCACACTTCGAAGGTGGAACTCCAGAGGAAGGTAATTAAAAAAAAAACCCGTCTCAAATGAATATGAAACAAGGAACCAGGAATGCTAAATGAGAGGCATGCGTAAATAATTGTAACAATGCGCCTGAAGCAACACGAAGAAAGAATCTGAGCTGAAGGTTTAAAATGAAGAAAAATAGACTCAAATCAAACACTAGGAGATCAAACGTCGCAAAAACATTAGAAGCGGGAGAAAATAATAATTATATAAATATACATCTATAGAGAGAACATGGTGGACCTAAAAAAAGGACCAAACAAAAGCGCAATCTATCATTCGGAGGGCTAGTAAAGGAAATATAAAAAATAAGACATGAAATTATAAGGAAACGGGAAATACCACATGTAGATACAGGCAGATGACTATGTTGATGACAAAGTCACCCGCTAAGCGAACTGTCATACATGACCATATGTTAAAGATTTAATCATCATACCAAAGTCAGCGTGGTTCGTGCAAATAAGAAAATAGCGACAGCCGACCATCTATGACATAACGAGATTAAGTACCCAGTGGAAGAGACAAAACTGGCAGTACCAGAGTAGATACGAGAAATATATTAGAAGTGAATGAGCACTAGTGTCATCTAGCGAGCAATAAAGGTACAAAGCTAAAATACACATCATGGTTACAGCTACAATGTTAAACATCTAAGTTTAGCCAAGCTTATAAATCAAACCTGCTAATGGTTTCAATTACTCGAGCATCTTCTCTGTTATTTGCCTGAAATGAAATAAGAACAAAATTTTCAAGTGACTAACAATTCAAATAATTTAATGATCCCGACAGTGGTGAAAATAATTACGATCGAATTAGCTCTTCTGTTCTTTTCAATCTTAAGTCATAAGACAAAACTGAGCTTTCAATTCCAAAAATCAATCTTCAAGACCTTGTTTATCGATGAATATCAACAACATATCTATATTTTATGAGACTTAATTATTTAAAAGTATAATTATTTAGATACATGGGTTATGAAATTCTCAACTTGAACAGTAACATACAGAAACAGTGAACGTGTCTTTGTATTATTGTTCTCTGAAGACTTGTATTTGTTTCACCCTGTCTATGTCATGCCCTTGTGAAGTGAGGTCGTACTCATTCCTCGAGGTGGTTAAAAAAGAGAGAGAGAGTTGTTCAAGTTAGTATGCAAAGGGTTTTTCTGCCTTCAATGTATAATGGTAGTGGGATGTTAACCCTCAACAATATGAGGGTCGCAGGTTCGAATCCCCTTCCCGCCAAACATGCTCGCCCTTTCAGCCGTGAGGGCGTTATAATGTGACGGTCAATCCCACTATTCGTGGGTACAAGAGCAGCTCAAGAATTGGCGGTGGGTGGTGATGGTTAGCTGCCTTCCCTCTTGTATTACACTGCTAAATTAGGGATGACTAGCGAAGGTAGCCCTCGTGTAACTTTGCGCGAAATACAAAATAAACAAACAATTAACCCTCAACATTATCTATTGCCTTAACAGTGAATATATCACGAGTCTTGCTTGTCGTCGTCTTGTATAGACATTTTTCTGAACCCCCTCTTTAGGCTTGAAAATCAGTCACACTCCGCATATATAGAAGAATGGCAAAGTAAATACATTTACAGCGGTAAATTTCCTTCGTTGTATGAATAAATATTTTATTTGTACACTTGTATTTTCTTCTTTGCTGTCTGTGTTCATTAATGGTTAATTTCTAAATCCATAGTGTGCCCAAATACCGCAAAATAAGTTATTAAGTGACATTTTTAGTGCCATGACCTAGGATCTGTTATTGAAGAGTTTATTTTGAATGTGGTCTTCTTTCTGTAAAATGTGTACATTGTAATCATGAAAGGGTACTTTTAAAGATTGTTTATATGAGGAGGATATAACCAAACTGTAGTTCAGGTGAAGACATGACATCAGATTTTGAAAAAGACCACTAACTAGGGAATTCCTAGGTGTTGAAATTGACCTCTATTAGTTACTTCCTACAGCATATTACAGTAAAGATAGATCAAGTTGGTGAAGAGAAGTCTGGAAGTTCCACGACTCATTGGGATTGTCCACTGCGAGACTCGCAGTCATCCACTGACTACTTGGGTTTAGTTACCAATGGCTAAGAAGAGTGATGAACTGGATGTAGTGGATGCAAAGATGCTGGCTGTTCTGCCCTTTGACATTGTGAGTCTTTGAAGGTCATAACAAAGAGACATAATGAGAAAAGAAACTGCAGCTAGCATCTCGCCATGATTTTGCAGATCTTTGGAGTAGTCACAAGGTTTCCTGCCTGGTAACACTCTGACACCACACAAATGAATATGTCGATGTGGAATGTGATGGTGATATATATCCTTGATATTAACCTAAGTGATCTGTTGTTTAGTGCCCTAAAATATGCAGCAGACTCGGCCCTGTAGAGAACTAAACTATACATATTGCAGAGTTTGCGTGAACAACCCAGGGAGATCGATGAGACGGCATTTCAAAGCATATATCATGCTGATCATGGCGAGATACTAATTCACAAGTTCACTGAGAGGCTGTTAATTAAATTCATGTATCGACACTTTGATTTAAGGGACATTTCAGAGGTTGTTTCTGTAACATGGCAGTTTAAAGTGGTGATGTCAAACCACATTTGAGAATAATAATAAGATAGTAGTAGTGGTAACTGTACTTGCAGACTGCTCTGAACCAACATCAGGGTCTATGACAGAATACAAGGCATGACCAAAGTACTGACCTCTAGCTCTACTGCAGAAGACAATGCAAGGTGCCATGGAGAAACCACAACTGTTCCATTTTGGACAACGGGCTTCCCAGGTCTAACTGTCACGTGTGCACTACCTATGTAGATGTAAAAAGTACGAAGGAAGAAAGGAACCCCTCCTTCAGATGCGGCTCCTTTTGGTCACTAGATCCAGGTATGTCCATATCCTGTTGTTAAATATGATTACTGTGCACAGGTAATATCTTAAATGATGTCATAGCGAATGTAAGAGAGGCAATAGAAAAATTTTACTAGTTTAATCTAGTGTAGACTGAGCTGGATCAGGCCACAAAAGTCAGCTTGCACCTACTGTCATGGTGGATGGTCTAGACATCCTTAAGCTTGGCATCACTTGGTATGTTCCTATAATGAAAGAAGAATGTGAAGCTGATTTTTTAGTTCATACTGGCGATAGTCAGAGCCTTACCCAACCTTGCTATGTATTTGACACTTTGAGTGAAACTGTATCTTGGTTAGTTAGCACAAATTCCATTTTGGCTAAGGGTGATGTGCTAGATTTGAGTGGAGAAGTGCATCTCCAACTTTTCTTAGAAATGCCTCTTAAGCATTGCAATCTTGGAGAAACTGCAGAAATTGGAGTCAATTTCACCTGTAAAACAAATGAACTGCAGTTCTGAAGAAAACAACCCAGTGCTGACCAGATGAGGACTAAGAATAGTGTACTGCATGTGTGCATTTTGAGAAGGAAGTTGTAAATCTGGAAAGCAAGCAACACTTCAAACAATCATCTACCTCGGTGATGGTGTTGCACCAGTGCTAATCTATAATTATTAATATTTGGCTTTTCAGTTTCTAGCTGGATAGGCCATTTGAATGGTAACAAAGGAAGAGGTGATACAAAATAGCTAGAAGCTATCATCTATGTCAATGTACCACGTCTGAGTATTAACAAGCAGTTAAGAGTACCTTAAGTCTATAATTGAGGATCATTTTAAGAATCTGAATTTTACAGAAACATGAGCTTAATGGATCTAAGTAGTCTTCCTTGGAGCACCAGTAATGTTGCCAGCACTAAAGTTGGCCAATATATTAAAGGGAGAGTGTTTAGTTACCTTGCATGGCAATTATAAGAAACTAGGAACATTCAGACTCTGTTGACTTAAGGTGGGCAAACATGGTAATAGATGATAACATCTTTCTTTGCCACATACAAATGTCTAAATGAACTGGAAACACCTACTGATTTAATAAGCTAGATCTAGTTATTGTCTACTGATAAGTCAAACAAGATGATTAAAGTATACTTAAAACTGCTTTCAGCACTCAAGATGGACTATGAATTGTGTCATGCTATTTGATTTGCATAATGCCCCCGCCACTTACAAAAGGTTGATTATGTTTACACTCAGATGATTGCAGTTGAAAAGATATTTCGTCTATATGAGTGACATTTTTTATCTTGGGTTTTACATTTGAGGCCACTGTTGAAAATCTGAAATGGTATTCTATACAATGAAGGATGCAGCTTGGAATTCAGCATTCATGCCCGTGAAAGTGGTTTCTTAGTAATTTAATAGGCATGTGGACACACTACTAGATGTTTACTGATCCTGAAAAAATTGTAGTAGTAATGGACTGACACTAGCCTGAGCCCATACAAGTTCAAAAGCTTCCTAGTTTTAGTATCATCTTTTGGGTGGCTTTTATCCAATTTCTCCAAATCGATCAAACTGAAGGTTAATATGTCTGAAGTACTGGTGATGACTACTAATTACTGCTACTATTTGTATGTTAGAGAGTTCACCCTTTGAGAGGACCATGCATTACTGAAATGGCTTATAAACCTCAAACATCTAGAGGGTATGACTGTGCATAGAATCATGGTTCTGCAATAGTACAGCTTTGTTGTTCAGTATTGACTTGGTTACTAGCACGGAAATTTTGAAAATAACATTTTTTTAAATCGAAAATGTATTTCCAATAATACTTACCTTCCCTCTCATACTTACAGTTATTGATCGATTGCCAGGGTTTCTTCCTTTGGGTCGAGGGAGAAAACAGCAGACCAATGCTTAGATGGGCAGTCTTTTATATCCTACTTAGTTGTCCTTGGTGATATTTGTCTCGTGACACTCTCCATCTCTATCTATTCGAGACTGACTTAATCCCAATCTCTAACACCGACTCTTAGTGGGAAGGAAGGGCTGGAGAGCGTGGAAGGAGGTATTATTAGAAATACATTTTCGATTTGAGAAAATGTTAAATTCCAAAACATATTTAACTCCTCTCACACTTACAGCTAGAATCCCACATCGATAAGGTGGAGAGACCAGTGAGGGCATTATCCACACAGGAAACATCTCCAGAGATCATGGGTGTCAAAAGATTGGCACCCTGGTGGGGGAACCACGCTACATTCAGAACAGCAATGCTCTCCCCCGGGAACTTAATTCATGTATATTCATGTTGGTATATGCACCCCACCCCTGAAGCAAGGCATTTTTAAAGAAATGGAACTTTGGACAAAATGGCGGTAGAGGAGCTCAAAATCTTAGTAGTGTCCTGAGTTAACAACACCTTGAGATCAAAGAATCATCCAGACTAAGGAAACTGAGGAAACCAGTGAATCGATAATTATGATCCCTTGGCCACATTCCGAGAAAAGAAAGAACCATCCATACAGTGGGAGAAGAAGGATAAGAATTGGGGTTCCTGTTCCATAGCACGGAGCTGGATACGAGTCAATGAGCCTGATTGAAATGAAAATATACCCAGACTGATGACATATTGAATTGGAGCAAGAATAGTTGTCTCAGCTATGAGAATGAGGTCTCTCTTGGTTGTTTCTCAAAGTAGAATCAGGATGTGATGTTCTGAAAATTGTCGAGATGGTGTCAGTAGTAAGAAGTCGTCTATGAAATGGTGTGTGTACAGTGAAACAGAACGGAGGTACGAGAAAAAACTCGTATCATATGGCGAAACCCATGTGAAACCAAGCATGTCCAAAGGTAAAAACCCGGAACTGCAGTACCCGACCCTTGTGCACAAAAAACGCCGATAATGGTGGAACTATCTACACTATGACAATGTGTAGATAAAAGCCGACTACAACAAACTTGTACATCCACAATCCAAGTCAAAAAATGTCAGCTCAGATTTAGGAATGAGTAACTTGTGAACCTTGGAGAATATAGGCGTCAATATAGACGACAAAGATCAATGACTGGACACTAATATCCTGTCTTTTTAAACCCAACAACCGACGGGAATAAAATATCTGAAGAGCTAGCACGACACTTTCGGTACCCCTAGACCAACCAAACTCTGATAGACCTAGAATTAAGTTCCAAATCCCGAGGATGGTTGGGTGGAAAATAGTGGTGAAGATGTGAACTGAATGATTAATCCTGACTCAAGGACCTGTAGTGCTCCTGGATCCGTGGTTAAGGTTACCACATGTCCAGAAATTCTCGGAGCCGAGTCCTCACAGACCCTGAATGCATATAATAATCACCAACGCAGTTGGTAGTGATCTGTCTGTGCAGCAGATTGTTTGTTTGTAATTAAGCACAAAGCTACACAATGGGCTATCTGTGCTGTTCACACCATAGGTATCGAAACCCGGATTCTAGTGTTGTAAGTCCGCAGACATAACGCGGTGCCACTGGGGGGGGGGGGGGGAGCAACAGAACCCTTGAATACAGACAGAATCTATTCTGGGTACCAATGTACCAAGGGACTGATGTCGGGACCCACGAATAGGGGTGGAACAATGACAATATGTAGGAGTTGATGAAGTTCGAGACATCAAAGACAACAGGGATGAACATAGAAGCCGACAATTGAACCAATGTGCATTCTAACAATTGTTCCAGCTCGTCATCAATGAAGTTGGTGTTCCTAAGAGTCTTCCAGCAAAGTGAAGTGAAAGAAAAACTAAATGTTGGATTTTAGAGTTGTAAGACTGTAGACTTACCTTGATCTATCAGCGGACATTGATCTATTCAGGTTAACTACAAACTCCGCCTTATAACCTCAAAATTCGAGGAGCAGATGTATTATTTGAGAGTCGGAAAATGTTTCCACCTGGTGGTGGTACGTTAAATCATGAAGTTATAACAACCATGTGGGATAAGGCATGAACCACAATGTCCGTGGATGGAGAGAAAACTAAAAATTCGCTCTCAGACCTTTCAACCATCAAGTAAGGTGCAGCTGTGGAAAATACTCAAAACATTACACTCTCCATGAACAAAGAGAAAAAAAAATCAAAGGTAGTTTATCCCAAAGTGGCCTCCTTGTTGTTTCTGTCATTTTAAGATTGTGTTGTTACAGTTGATTGGAGCATTCGGTCAGGTAACTGTTTTGTTAGAGCAAAACAACGTTGGGCTATCTGTTGTGTCCACTATAGGGAATCGAACAACAGATTCCAAGGTTGCAAGTCTGTAAACTCATCACTGTCCCACAGGGGGACTGAAAAGCCAAGAGACTAAAATAAGGCAAAAGAAAAAGCGAATCTAAATTCTCTTCAGAATGTCGAGGATCTCCGTCAATTGCAGCCCCAGAACCCCGGCTATTAAATTATTTTTCTATATTTAAATTTAAGTGTCCTGACATTCTGTCGGAAGTTTAACTGGAATGCTTATAGAAAGTTATGACTTTGTAACAAACTAATAAGTTTGGTCTCAACATTCAGTTTAAAGCTCCGGCCTGGGGAAATCTTTAGATGAGGAAGGGGATAGTGTGATATAGAAAGTTTCTAGACTTGCACTGATCTTTCAGTTTAAATGATTACATAACACAATGACTCCCTGTGAATGCTTAAAATTGTTTTGCCCTACTTCTGTGTCATGCACTTCTATAAGTATTGGTGGAGTTAGAGACATATACAAGTTCATACGAGTTTCAAAGGTTATCTCCCTGTAATGTATAAAGAAAATGATTATTAATGCATATACCTGATGAGGGTGAGATAAAGAATATTTAAAGGTTCTTATCACTTTAGTGGGTCCTACCCTGTAAGTTAAAATAAAACCCTGAAATTAAAAGTGAAATCCCAAGTTATCATTAAGTGATTGCTAAAAACTAAAGTTAAACATAAAAACAAAACCAAGTCTGCACTCAAAAGTGAGCCAAAAACCAGACTCATAAGAAGTTGAAGTTACATTACCATTTCTCAAAATGCTGATATAAAAAACAAAGTTAGTTGATTACCACTACATGCTACACATGTTTCATATATTGAAGTAAAAGGTCTACAGGTGAAAGTTACCCTAAAAGTTAAGAAAAGATTTAACAGTTAAAAACAAAAGCTTTTAAATCTAAAATCCATAACTTAATAAAGAAATTCATCTAATTCTCCTAATAATGTGCATTATAGGGGCAATCCTGGCTTTCAATACCTAAAGAACAGATACAAACAAAGCCACATTTGAGCATGAAATTCACTTCACATGCAAGATCTATGTTCACTGAGAGATGAGCTCTATTACATGGCAACTCTATCCTTATTCAATTTGCTAACAAAATGTCAGACACTATCTTTCCTGTGAGAAAGTCAGTTAACTGTCAATTATCAAACCACATTTTCCATTCTCAAAACAGAGAAATTTATAATGGTACTTGAGCAAATCTATATGTTCAAACTGAGAACCCTTAAAAAATACAATAATTTTGGAAAAATTTACATATTAAATAAGAGTGATAGCAAGCAGGTAGCATGCAACAATAAGCCATAATTCAACAGCTGGGTAGATAAGTGATCTTTATAAACTTATTTGAAGAAAGTTCCAGTGAACCACAAAAAACAAACAAACAATATTTCATCTCCAAATCAATCTGAGGAATAAAATATGTAAAAATAAAATATTCAATGTATAAAGCAAAAATACCTAGCATATATGGCTATATAAATTAAAAACAGATCGAGTTTGGTTAAAAGCTGAATAAATAAATATGACACAATCAGTATGGTACTTAGTACTATTTACTCATCTCTATTACATAACAGTGAGGATTGGGCTGATTGAGAAGGGATGCCGCATTAATCATCCTATAGGTTTGCATTCCAATTACATGGGAGTATGCATTTTTTCTTAGAAATCACTTTTAACACAATATTAGGTGGTTGCTAAGCCGGATGGGGCAAATGTGATTAGACTCTTTTAGTTTTCTTTTCACAACACCTTTGCCATTGTGTAGAAGAGATGGAATGTAGTAGCAGATCTAAAAGATCCTAGATCTTGTATCTTTGAAATCCTTTAGCCAACCAGCATAATCTTGTTACTTTTCAGTCTAACTCAAATAAATTTCATGATATAACATCTTCAAACCTTTTCACTTATCTTTATCTTCTACAATCTCTTCAAATTATTCTTTTAATTTGAGAATGAGGTGCCTGAATTGTGCAAAATTGGTTGTATCAGCTGTTACATAATCTGACTTTTTCCAGGGTAAATAATCACTTGATTAGCTGGCAGTTACTTGAAACCGAGTATTTAGTTGTTCAAAATTAATTATGCAATCAGATTACCACAGTCATAGGTAACTTGTACATATTTTGGAGCCATGACAAGGATCCTAAGCGGTAAAGTAACAGTTATGTTTAATTTGCATAATCAATTTCATATATTGACTTTTTCTTTTATATAGTGCAAGAATCACACCTCTCTTCTGAAGATGTTCAAAACTAAATTCAGGAAGAAGAGGCACATCTATCAGTCAAAGGCTTTGGTTAGAAGAAGTGACTCATGCTCAATACAGCCTAGACCTTCAGATTGAGAGTTTTCACATTATTGCTAGGTACATTTCAAGTTCTCTTTGAAACTTCCAATCTGTAGAACTAATACATTACTATAAATGTTGCAACAGTTTGGAGAAGGCATTGTCTCTGATGGGATCTTACTCAGTGATAAGAGACTAAGATATTCCAAGACCAATGATTCTCAACTGGTTGGCTGCAAGATGTGCAGTTATGGGCTGCCATTGACCAGGACAACTATGACTGCCCTAAATTAACAAGCTATCTATCAACTGAATATGTGGGACTTTCCTATTGTGCCAAATAATTAAGCGGTCCTTGGGGACCAAAAGGTTGTGAATCTGTGCTCCAAGACTACACAAGGTAGGGGTCTGTTAACAGAACAACAACAATCAGCATTCACTATCTACCATCCCCACTTCTAGACTGACTTGAGTCACGATAAAATGGTCAGTACGATCCATTGATCAATACAATTGCATACACAAGTGCTTTAAGGAAGTTGCTAATTCTTGATAATATGGTTTAGTTAACAATAGGAAGATAATAACATGAAATGTGTTAGGGATTCAGACATCAGTCAATCTTAAGAGGTTCGTGAATGAAATTTCAATAGTAAAACTATCATTGCAATAATGCATGATCTCTTTCAACCAAAACCCAAGTCTCATATTTGTAGAGATACAAAAATAAAAACATCGTGCTGAACCCATATGTGCACCAGCTGGACTCTACCACAGCTAATAATGATCAGAGGTTTACTATCCTCAGTGTGGGTAGCAAAAGGTTATTCTATCAATATCTAAAGCTGTAACTATAAAAGATCTGTACAGGTTCATTCTAAAGTTCATATGTTAAATAACTGGTCACAGGACCAAGCATTATATTGTCTACTGCTTGTCTTGATAACCTAACTGTTGAGGACTAGCTGGAGAGCTATGACTGCATCACTTGAAAGTTCTGATGCAAGTTCAATCTAAGCTCTACATAAGATTGAATTTTTAAGGCTCATAAACATGACATGATCTTAAAAAGAGCCTGGCCACTTATGCATGCAGACTGTATCCCTTACATGATATGGATTACACAAATATGGTCATGGGAGAAAAGAAGCTATCTTGGTAGATAATGTAATTGGAAACCTACCAAGTGAGCCACTGTGGCAAATTTTAGGGAAATTATATTTTTACCCAAAAGACAGTCTGCTTCATTGAGATAGAGACTGAGAAATTCAGAGCATAAAAATTCAGCAGTAGTAGCTGTTGTAGCTCCGCCTGTAACACAACTTCTAAAGGAGCTTGCACTTAAGAAAAAGTGAAAAATGTGCTTAGTTACCAGCACCAAATAGTTCTGCAGTCCAGTCATGATGATTATTGCTACAAATACAGGAATGTACAAAGCCTGTTATACCAACAGATCTTTCAATACAGTTAGAAAACTGCTACAACCAGTCTTCTGAGCCACTTCAAAGTAAGTCATTACTTTAGATACACAAAGCATTGAAAACATGACTGTACACATTTCAACATCAGCAGGAAAGTTGGTGACAAGCTGTAACACAGCTGCTCGATCAGCTAACTAGCTGGTCCAGTCACTAGTCTAGGAAAAAGTAGTAGGTATAGTGCATCTAACATGGTAGTGGTTAACTCTGCACATACTGGCTTGATAACAGTGTGGTAGATGTAACAATTCACAAACATGAAGTGTAATTCTTGGTAAATACAGGAATCACCTGAATTCTGTTAGACACTGCTGTTCTAGAAAGTGAAGATAAACTGATTTGAGAAGAGCAGTTCAGCTTCATCTCACTATGAATGAGATATTGGGAAAAATGGAAACAGTTGTAGCTCATTTTGGCAGGACATAATCATTTCAAAGTTGGACTTGTTGCAGAAATTACTAACTAGAATGGTCTATAACGCATGTGAATTGTGGAAAGATCATCAAACACTAGTTTAGTAAAACTCAGAAATAGTAGTTTGAGAAAAAAATTTGTTTTATTGCCAGTGCACGAATATTATTTTATGAGAAGCTCCAAATGCTGTTTTGTATTGGCTATTTACTTTTTTCAAGCACCAAACCACACTTTGGAATAATGATTCTAACTTCTAGTTCAGAACATGTACCAATAATGATGTGTAATTATGAACAAATGATTATATACTGACTAGTTTCATTGTAAGCATAGGGTGTGAATAAGTATGCAAATCTAAGAAGTGTTTCTTCATTCACATCAGATTCAAGAACAAATGCAAGTTGATAACAAAAGATCTGGTTGACAATTTTGATACAAATTAACAGAAAGACCCTCTGAGTTGCTGGCAGAGTATACTAGTATTTGTACAATTGAATGGTTATTTGAGTAGGACAAATTTAACCTCACACCATGTCTGTGCAAATTCAGGATACTAAGGAAACAGACAAAGTTGAATTACCCTAGATGTTGAAAGAAGGTAACATACAACCATTAGATAAGAGTACAATTATCACCAGTGGCATTATAGAAAAATTGTTAGGTGAATGGTGAAGAGAAGAAAGTTATCTGAGAAAGCACAGAACTGAGTGCTAGATAGGTTGATAAAGAATCTGCCCCTCCCAAACTGGAAAACGATTCCAAGTATTGGTGTCTAAGAAAGGAAAGGGAGAGTGACTATATGTAAGGAAACAGGAATTAGACAAACAAGGAGGACAAGGCATGAGGTTATGTGAACGAAGTTGATTGAGAAAGGGGTTGGCACAAATGGAAATATCAGGGGAGGAGAAAAACAAAGAGGGAACAGGAAGCATCAAAGTTTATAGGGACCAGAGAAATAAGTTATCATACCTGGGTAATGAGGTTCTGGAAACCAGAAGAAGATTGAAATTGTTCTTTTGAATGCATGGAGGTATCCAAAGCAAAGCCTGGAGGAGGAGGAAAAAAGCCATTCAAAATCGTCCTCTTCATCATCAGGGTGTTACGTCTCTGTATGTCTGTTTGTTAATTCTTCTACGATACAATTCTTTCTTTATAAAACTTGTTTATTCTTCCTCAGTACAACTTTGTAATGTACTTAATTTTCACAGTTACACACATACACCATAGTTAGTTCACAACAATTCACTCACTTTCTATCGCGCTTAGATTTAACTGTCCGTCCCCGCCAACTATAGTTCCGATCTCTGTGTCTGCTATCCTCGGTTCCCGCCGACTGTAATCGCTGTCTTTTTTTCTTTCTCTCTGCCTCGTCTCTGTCTCCACTACTGCTTCGACTCCGACTGTCTCTCTCACTGTCTAGCGCACTTATATACGATAATACTGCCTGTTCTAGAAACTTCTAAGACTCTCAACACGCGTTACCAGCTTCAGTTGACGCAACGCTGTCGCAACACACTAGCGAATCTTCTAGAATACTCGTCACGTGACTCTCACTGTTCTAACAAGAGGAAGGGAATTGTGTGGTAAAGACAGAAGTAGAGGCATCATAAACCCTACCCACATGCTGCACAATGGCCATCATGTCTTCTACAGATAAAGGACTTCCAGAATCGTTGGCAATGAATCAGTGCGAGTGATATTTTTATCCACATCAATTGAAGAAGAATTCACATTGAATTGTGAATTCATAATGATTATGTTAAAGCACAATCAAAGTAAGTGTAGAACATAGTTATTTAACAAGTTTCAGAAAACATGAACATACCTTGATACAAATATGTTGAGGAAAAGAATGAGGATTCTTACGAATGAATGTAGAAGGCCAATTTGTGTAAGGTGTGTTACACTCCTATTAGCTGAGGGTTTTGCTG
The DNA here is from genome assembly GCF_000517525.1 of Limulus polyphemus. Taxonomy (NCBI): domain Eukaryota; kingdom Metazoa; phylum Arthropoda; class Merostomata; order Xiphosura; family Limulidae; genus Limulus; species Limulus polyphemus. Next base: position 76,308 of record NW_013665694.1, on the reverse strand, counting down.
CATGATTTGTCATCATATAGCAGTGTAAATTAACATGAATTTAGGTCAGAATTTTCACAAGGCTGGTGACATGCAAATCTCTCTGGCAGATAAACATGACCTGAGGAGGAAAATAGCTATCTGTATATGGTGTTGCGTATTCATTTCAAAATATTTCTCATCTAATTATTATGTATGGGTACTTTGGTACCATCATATAAGTCAATTTCAAAATTTAAAAGAGATTACTAAAAAATGCCTTGGTCTTGTTGTAGCTTTTCAATTAGTTTAACACTGTAAATTTTACTAAGTATATAATTTAAAGCAACAAAGACCAAGGTTCTACACTGAATGTTTTCCTTAATATCAAGATGGTGGGCTGCTGTGTTTAACAGTCAGCACAGAGTTCTATAACTTAAATGCACCTTATTTCAAACAAGGCTTTACATTAAAAGAAGAAATGTATGATGACTGACATGTCACAGAAGAAATGTATGATGATGGTTGCTGGGTTAAACACTGAACTCAGAACTTCCAAATGAGCAGAGCCTTTAAGTGTTTTTTGCCTTCTTACAGGAATAATCTAGACTTTGCAAAAACAAACTGAAGATCTGAAAACTAGTATCTTTTTTTTTTTCTTTTCTTTTTGCATTTCCTCATGCTTGCTTACATACTTATGGCTTTAGGATCTCAAATGTTTGGAATGACTCGAAGGACACTGGAGAAAGGTGAAATTGCATGACAATTACAAGTGTGATAAAAATAAATGAAGGCTAAATTGAAAAAATTATAAAGTATTTCAGTATAATGGATTTCTTTTAAACAATATTTCAGTTTCTGGATTTTAATCTAAAGCTTTTGATAAGCAAACAAACAGCAAGGTATTAGTGTTTATACAATGGAAAACAAAGTTAATTAAATGTGGATAAAAATGAGGAGAATGCCCTTTATTCAGCTAAACCTGATTATAAACAAGATATACCAAAACAGTAATTACCCTTGATAGTTTATAGTAAAATATCTAATTTGGCAAAATAAGAGCATTCATTAGACTCAATGAATGTGAAGAAATCAAGTTTGATTGCAAATTTTGATCATATTCTCTTAATTGATCTATATATTATTTCAAATTACACAGGTAAAAAATTAAATCATATCTGTCATTTGTCTTTCACAATTTGCGATCAAAACTCAGTTAGTTGGACCAATACCACCCAAAAGCATGTTGAAAAACATTTTATGCAGTACAAGAAACTTAGTCATGAATTCAGATGAGTGTCAAAAATAGAAGTTAAGATTTATATTATACATTTTTCTTAATTAACTACCCAGAAACTCAAACTTACTAGGTTGGAAATTTGAATCAGTACAGACAGTTGGTTCTTATCAAGTTACTTCTTTATTTACATAAGTGAAACAAACAAATTGGTTGACAGAGTTGATCTATTCACAACTGTGTGGGACTTATTTTAGGAGCTGTGTATAGAGTGTAATTCAATCTGCATTTACCTTATTCATTTCTTTAAAATTAGAGGTATGACTTTCTGAATACCACTGAATGTTAAAACTATAAATATATCAATTAACTTCTACTTTAACATTGCCAGAGTGAAAAAAAGTGAAATTGGATACTTTAAGAAAAAATCCTGATCTAACATGCCCACGTACAATTGTTGAAACTTTTATGGTTACTTTGAACATATTTTTGACACATATATCTTTAAAAAATTCATGTGTATAAATATACTGTAGGAATGATCAATTATTTGTATCAGAAAATGTTATGTTTAAAAAATAACTATCTTGTAGTTATGAAAAACAATCACTTAAATTCACCAACAAATCCTACATCATGATCAAATGAGAACTGAACTTTTAGGCTGTAACATTTTGCATCGGACCAGCCAGGTGCAACCTTTTCTTACACACATTTTTTAAACATATTTACGTGAGAGATATACTCAGAATAATACAGAATTCCCTGAAAGCTGTTATATACATACATATATAATGGAATAAATTTAGAGTAATTTAGTTTCTGCACTTAGAAATGTGTGAAGACTTATGTTGATTGGTCCTGCTATGAACCCAAAACCCAGCCACTGGGAACTGATATCCATGTGGGGGTTGAATGAGAGATCCCAATTGCTCCCTCCAAAGCTACAATATACTCTCAGATAGACCTGTTCAGAGATGGAACATCAGATTGGAGAACATATCATCTACACCAGCAGAACATCAGAGCCCTACTGTCAACTGAATGGAATCATTATTTTTTGCATTGTGTATCACTACCACATTCAGGAAGATACCTCCATGGTCCACCACCCAAATGGCTTGAAACTGGAAAATGATAAGGACTCCTGTACTCCACTGGAAGAAAAAAGGGAGGAGAGTCTGGAGGAACATCAACACTGGAGACAGTGCAACTGGTGACCATGAAAACCCAATTTCAATAAACAGTCCACTCATGATTTATCCAATCTAAGGAGTGGCAGGGACGGGCAGCTATCCCCTCTGCTTTACCCATAAAGCTCATGGCCAGTACGGTCTGGAATGGGCATATTAACAAAGCAGATATATCATGAGGAAAAACCTCCAAGCAATCTCATGGAACACCTCATCTCAATAGTGTGCATTTAGTGGCCATGGAAATTATAATTGTTAAGTCAAAGTGGCCTTACAGTGCAGATTTGACTAGTTTAAGTACACCTGGACAGGCACCACTTGTCACAGAGCAGGATTTGTAAAGAAACAAAAGGGACATGCCCCTGAAAAATAAGAGGTTTATATACATAAAAGGTAACTTATCTAGTCACAGTCCTACTAGTGTGAAGGATGGTGACAGGTGGAAGACTGTACCCAGATGAGAAAGAAACAGCCACCATATCCGGTAAAGGGAAATAAAAGTACGAGGTGTAGTCCCAGTGCTCAATGGAAGAAGTACTCTCAGTTCATGACTAGGGTGAGATGCAGGTAAAATGGAAAGTGTTTGATCAGAGTGAAGACATCAGGAATTGATTACAGGAAAAAGAAGACAAGGAAGATAAAATCACAAGCAGAAGAGTGGTGACAGGTAATGAAACAGCAGAAAAAGGAACCAATGGAAAGAAACCTTGAAGGTAATTAAGCATTCCAGAGCATGTATGGGATATAGGCAGTCTGGATCGAACCAGAAATACAGGTGGGAGATGGAAGGAAACAAAAACAAAGGAAAAGGAAGAACATGTTACATGAGCAGCCAAAACATGACCAGAGCAAAATAAACAGATTCGAGCTGAAGCAGATGAGAAAACCAGATTTGTGTCAGTCAGGAAGGAGAAACCAGAAAGACCTGACTCAGAGTGGCAAGGATTAATGAACTCACCTGAGGAAAATGACAAATGGAATAAGAAAATAAAGGTATAAACTAGTCTCAAAGCAAAGGCAAGTGGATGAGAAACTGCAGACAAAGACATACAGATACAAAAGAAGCTCAAAGAGCAAGATGCGAAACTGGTACACAACCCTGTGGTGAACAAACCTAAGACAGAGCCATGAGAGATGAAAAATAAGAATGTGGGCATAAGAATACAAAACATCAACTTGGGAATCCTCAGTTCTGGATAAATAGCCCACCAAAGTATGATAAAAGACAACATAGTAAAAAGAAAAAATAAGAAGTGATTGAACACAGAACTCCAATCTGCATGAAGAATCACGACTAACGAAGAAACTATTAGATGTAGGACAGGTAAATTATGGAAAGGTGTCAGACATGGAACATGAACAAAGAATGTGATGGCTAGAGAAACAAAAGAACATCCAAATAACAAAAAATTCAATATAGCAACACAGATACCCCAAATGATGCTAAAATCACAGGAGTAACACCGCCTCCAAAAAATGGACCAGTGGAGAAAAAGAGCCATCCGTAAGTCCTAATCAGAAGTGGGTTGGAAACAAACTTAGTACCAGACAGTGTTTCACCCCAGAAGATTCCAAATGAAAAAAGCCACGTGTGTAGGGAAAGAGCTGAAGATTGCAATTGTTTCAATGTGGAGGTAAGGAAGAAGGTGTCCTACAAAAATTCCCAAGAAATAGATGGAATGCCTCAGAAAAAATGCGTATGGTGGACAATACCAGTAAGAGAGGCAAAACGTGAAGACAAAGGCTAGAAAACTTGGCTAGGTAGAGGATTAACAGGGTCTGCCACCCATACAGACAGAGATTCTAAGTGCATAGAAGCAAGAAAATAAAAAACAATCTCCCTGATTGCTAAGCTAAGGCAAAATGAAACAAAGTCCATGGAGGGTGAGGCATGCCAGCACCATCTCTCAAAAGAGAGTCAGAAAGTCCCAGCATGAACCAAAATGTCTGGAAAAAGAGGGGGGAAAAAAGAACAACTGGGAAAGGTGTAGTCATAATCAGGCAGAGAAACTTGTCAAAATATGTCATCTCAAATGGTTTTGGCAGTTTGGGGAGGAAGGCAAGCAATAATAAGAGAAGGTTGGGTGGACCCCAGTCACAGGGATCCTCACAAACGAAATTAATAAATTAATGGCAAGAAGGATAAAATATAATTAATTACAAAAATTAAATTGTCATTATATTTCAAAATTAAGTAAATGTATATTGACACTAAAAAATGTAGTAGATGATATTTGTTGACGAAACAATATCTCTTATGCAATTTGTAATTTACCAGTAAGATGAATGACAGGTAAACCTAAAATAACAAAGACACGTGTTAAACCTAATTTAACGTTGTAGTACAAAGGATATCACTAAACTTTAATTGAAAAACCCTAACCAAACAAGAAGTAGGTACAAATCTAACATATATTATTGAAACTAAATAACTACAAATTATAATATTAATATCAAAAATAATCAAAAAGCTTTAACAGTGTAACAGCTTATCTGTCCAAAATCAGCAGATCATATTCAAAATGTGTTAACCCCCAAACTGGAGGTCCGACAAAGGTCAACTCGCATAACGATTAATCTTCTGATGTATTAAAACTGACAATTCCTCAGACAAGTACCACCACCTGAAGCCTGGGTTATTGTGCTGGGAAGTAAATGATAACATTTTCGAAGTGGAAACATAAGCTTCAGTGAGGAACAATAAATGTAATGTATGACTTAAAATTAGTAAAGTGAAGTAGGAAAAAACAGAAAATATGTCTACTTCATAAGAAATAAAAAAAATAATAATGTGGGAAGAGAGCACAAACAAAAGAACATCTTGATGATATCACTGCCAAACGAGAAGTGACAGTTTGGTAGAATCTAATAGAGGGAGTCACATGCGTCAAGAGAATGTGTCGCACTCTTACTAGTGGAGAGTTGTTGCATGATGACTTACATGTGATATGCAGTTGAACCACTTTGATAATGGGGTACTTGGGAGCCCAAGGCTTGTGGTCTTTTTTTTGCATGTAGAGGGCAACACTAAATGAGAATAGCTATTTATTTGAGGAGGTAATTACCATATTGGAAAAAAATATTCACTTAAATGTACAAATTATTAATCAATGTTTTTTACATAACCAGATACTAATTTCTAACTATATAGTGATTTTAAATGAACTGATGGAAGCTACACGGATGGAAGAAAAATGCATCACAACAACCCTCATTAATAATTGATGCCTAGAACACTAGATAAAGAAAATAAATACCAAGAATGATGAGGAAGAAAATTAGAGATATACAGTCATATTCCCCAATTGTGAATGTTTGGACAAACAAACAGACCAACATAAGTGAAAATTTAGGAGCATAACAGACACACACACACAACTCCATAATACTGATCTATTTGAACCAGACATAAGAAAGGTAAAATGTCTTTTACATCTCTGTAACTCATAACATACTTAATCTATGATAGAAGTCAGTAAAATCCAGATGCCCTTCTTGAGAATATTCAAATAGTTAGTTGATTCCAGCTAATTCTAATGAGAGCAAACACAGTTTAGTGGATAACACCAGACTTCCACCAAGAAAATCTAGAATTGAATCCTGGCCACTAACAACACAAACAGTCTTTCTGAGGACTTCACTGAAGACAGCAAGAGATTTGCACCCAAAATGTAGGAGAAAAACAAGATAGTAATTAGTAACTAGTTATAAAAAAATTTTTTACAAATTAAATTTAGGTGATCATGTAGACTATTAAAATTAACAATGAAGAATCAAAATTTGCACAATATATTAAAGCCAATTTAAACAGGCCAAAAACAAGAAATTAATTTGACAGATTGGTAATAATTTAATTGTACATATAGATTTTTTATTAATCTTGATATTTTAGAATTCACCAGGATAATCTTTACATGATCTCAAACTTGCTAACCTATGTATTGAATGCAAGCTTTCATTTCTAGCAACTTACATCTGCCATATGTTAATGGCAACCTCTGTTGTAATCTTAATCTTTAACCTTCAAATTACTAACTTGTTTTTTCATACCATTCAACTAACAGTAGATGTTACACATATTACATCATGAGGAGTTTTATGTTTTGCCTGTTACAACATTCTGTGTAAAGAATTGACCACATACTACCAACTTTTCAAACAATCAGACAATATGTAAACATTTTATTTTCAGTGGTTTTAATAATGAACATAGTAGTGCCACACATATTCACAGTAACAATTTTATTTTCCTCATTGCTTATGGATATGTAATCTACAATTTGTAAATTTTATATTCTTTTGGTGGATGCAATACCAAAATATACTTACATAAGTATTATTAATCTTTATGAGTTTACCAAACACTATACAATATTAATGGAACTACATTTGTAGACTAAATACTTTTTGGAGAACATAGTTATATTTCTAATATTTGAATACAATTTTATCAATTCTTCAATGTACCAAAAACAGTTGATTACAACCAACGAGTCATTTATATTTATCTGAATATGATTTATAAAAAAAATCTATGAAGTGCATATGCATAAACATTTAGTGTAATTAATCTATTATTTTCAATCAATTAATTATTCTCAAGAAACTTGGGTAATCAGAAACAATTTTCATAAGTCATGACTAACTGATTAAGCTGAACAACCTTAAATTAATGAAAATTAATTATGAAAAATCATAGTGACAATATTTGGTTAATTGGATAATTTAAACAAATGTAATAATTGGGAACATTAATCTTGGTTAATTGATGCTCATGAGTAACTGATTATACTGAATAATCGAGTTAATCACACAGCTCTATTAGAGTAGCATTCACACAGAAATATCAATAGGTCGAACTTCAATATTTCAAGTAACAGTTCTAAGATACAAGTTTACTTTTACACAAGCTAATGTAATAAAATCCACAAGGCATGTAATGCACATAAATAACTGTTTGAAGTAAATATTCATAAATTATCATTTGCAAGATCCTTTAAATTTGAGATTTCACAAACAATAACCTAATTTACCTGTTCTACTGCTATCTACTCACTCACTGTTCTAGTCTAAATTTAGTAGAATCTAAAAACTGTAATTACAATTGCTGACAAAACATGCTCAATATGTTTTTATAGTCTTATACAAGAATTCTTGACAATATAAATCATTTTATAAAAAACATTTACCTATTATTCAACTACAATTTATATTGTCTATAATGAAAATTGTTGTTCATTGCTAATTTTTTAAGATTTTTTTTTTCTATTGATGCTTACTTTTTATATCCTTATTCTTATGTCATCTTTTGAATTAATTACAGGGATGTGGAATTCATATTGCTCGATGCCCAGGACAATAAGTTTTATCATTATGCTTTGCCCATAAGAGCACTGTGTGTTCTATTGCTAGAAAAACACTTAGAGTTGATTTCTGGAAAGCCATGCAAGTTTCAGAATATTTTGAACTGTAGAAGTCTAGTACATACACATGAACACTTAAAAATGCATACCTAAACCTCAAACCAAAATTATATATACAAATACATATATATATATATCCCTTTAACTCAAAAACCCTCAGTCACACACAGCATAAAAAACATTTAAACCAATGCAACACTATTATGACATAGGTTTTTGTCAGTCAAATTAGGCTGCTAGCTCTAGAAAAATATACAACATAATAAAAATTACACAAACCTGTTAATATATATATATACAAAAATAAGTTCATTTTAGTTCATGGCAGCATTAATGTAACCATATGATTTCTTTATCAATCCATGATGCACACTAATATCATAATAACAATATTAAACAAAATACATGAACAAACATGTACGAAAAGTTTAAATGCAATAGATGGTACACGCTATTCCTGACAAAACTAAGCATTAAACGGCATTGTAAAGATGGATGTGAAGCATTTGAACTAAAAAGGTCTACGAGTAAAAAGCATTTTGTCTAAACATTAAACAGATTTTGCAAAGTTTGAAATAAACTGTACTTTTAATGGATCCATATAATAATTTGTGATGAGTTTATTTAATAATTATCTCACTTTGCTTTCACAGCATCTTTTGTTGAAGCTGCAGAAGCAAAACAAGTGATTTTCTCAAAATGACAATTTCAATATACAAAAACAGACACAGAATATAGTATAAAAAAGATCCACGTTAACATTTTGTATCTTATGAATCAGACTTTTTAAAAACATTTCCAAGTTGTAGTCATTTTACTAATTTATCAGTGCATTTTATCTCTCAATCTCTGTGTGTGTTCCCATTTATATATATATATATATATATATGTCACTGTTAAGTGAAATAACATCCTACAAGTTTTATTTTACTTTTTTGTATTTTGTTGGATAGGGAGAGGACAAGTAGATTTTTCTGGCATCTGACAAATTTTTTTTTTTTTAAATTCCACATCCATGTAATGGTTGTTTTCATACTCAATCTGAAATAAATGTAGCTTATAACTTTTTCTGTCATGACAACTTAATTTTACCAAATCCTGTTATAATTCAACTGAAGACCAAAGGGTGCTCTGTGTTGAAAATAAGAATACAGTTTGAACAATACATTATATACATCAATTTTATTCCTTTCTACAGCAATTTAGACCCCTTCAAAAGCATTATGCTTGAAACACCAAGAAAATTAAACACAGATTTGTTCTATTACAAGTGTGCAATGTAACAAATTTTTTTATGTTATATGAACAATTACATTGTACAAATTTATTGCAAAATGGAAAGCTATCTTACTGGAAAAATGTATCCTGGATACTGTAACACTTTATTTACATGTTAGAAAAATATCAACAACATGTTTTTGAGCCTCTTTTCCACTCATATGTTGTTTTATATGTTTAAATCTATATATGAAATGCTCATCTGAAAACATTATTGCTTTTGTTAAAATGTACTGTACTTGATAGATTAAGGAGAAGGACTATTAAAATTATTCTAGATCTGAAGAACTATAGCTATGAAAAAACAACTTAGGCACTTGATCTTGTACTCTTTAGAAAGGTGCATATACAAAAGGAATTATATGGTTAAACAAAGTCTGCTTGAGTGAAATCTAATTTGATTTTGAGTTTCAAAGGGCTTACTAATGAAAACTGACTTAAAATAATTTACAAGCATTCAAAATTCAAAGAAAGATAGTAGCTGAATTTTGCTTATTTAAACACGTTTTCCTTACACTTTCTGACCATGTTATAAGGGCTATTAAGCTTCATTTTCAACAACCCACTGGTTACATTTGTGGATGGGCATTTATGACTGTTTTGTAGTAGAATTGTTCTGGAAAATGTTGACAATCTTCTTCAGACAACTAGTTTTTTTGTTTTTGTTTTGTTTTATTATCTATATTGGGAACATTTTTAATAGGCAACTGTGTGTGATAATAATAAGCAAGACTTAAGACTTGAGAAAACAATTACTGCAAATTTTGCTATGTAAAATATTTTAATATCTATAATGTAGGATGAATACACATACTCAAAAACCTTAAGGTATTTAACCTGGAAACTTAGATAAAAGTCAGTATTTTTCAAAAACAGAGCCTTTAAATTATGTAAATACATCTACAGAGGTTGATGGATCATAGGAAATATCCGTGAATGTACTGTATGAATCCAGAGACTCATTTAAGACAAACAATGCTTATATAGTTATGGAAAGCAAATATTAAGTAATATGAAGCTTCAGTGAACTAATGTATAAGGATGCAGGCTAAAGCATTTTTTGAGAAAATGCATGCGAGAAAATCCTGTAACAACCTTTTGTTTTACTTAAAAGTAAGTTTTAAAACATAAATACTTTGATAAGAGCATAAGAATTAAGTTTTTTAAAAAAATCACAGTACAATAAACTACAATAAAATTTATATTTGATACACAAAAACTTAAGTCACAAAAAGCAATGCAAAAAAATGTGACTAATGTGCATAAAATTATCTTATAAAAGATACCAAAAGGAGATACAGAAACAGACCTAAAAATCAAAAGCAAAGCACTAAGGTAGAAAAAAAAAAAGAGATTATCTTACATACAAAACAAGATAATAAGAAACATTTTTTTAGTCTCAGTGTTACATAAAATGCTTGATGTCCTTTTAACATCTTGTTATCATAGACTTGGTGTTGAAAGTCAAAAACAAATGAGCATATTTAAAGCACATTTCTGGCAAATATGACATTGTTCTACACACCTATTTAAATTCTTTCACTTTTTATTTTTAAATTTCTCAAACTGTATCTTCATTAAGCTTATTGTGCAAAATTTCTTGGATGATTTTTTCACAACTGAGTAGCATATTCTTATAATAAAGTAATGGAAGAACAGTATGGTAGTATAAATACTTAACTGAATATAATCATTAAGCCTACTGTAAGTAGGGAATCACTGCAATGTATCAGTTTTTGGAATATCACTGTTCTTTAGAGATGCAGGTCACAATAATGGGTGCAGCTGATGGACTTGCTGATGAGCTATCATTAAAAGAACACTTAGTTTTACTGGGTGCTTCAGGAAATCGTTTCTGACATCGAAACATATGTTTGCTCAAATGATCACTGCGCATAAACCTCTTCTGACAAATAGTGCAGATGAAGTTTTTCTCACCTGTGTGGGTCCTGTAATGTCGTGCTAGTTCATCTGACCTTACAAAACGTTTTCCACAACCTGCCCATGAACAACTGTATGGCCTTTCACCTAGAAGTTACAAAAAAGCATTTAAATTGTTTTGTTTTACAAAACATACAAGTTTGTAAAACACTGATACAAAGATCTCAATATGGATTGAGGGCATATATATATATATAAATATATCTAATATATGTAAAAGCCAGTTGTCTTTTGGTAATGCTCCATTCTTTTTTTGTTGCTCAGCAACAAAACTGAATTGATATTATTGTTTCAAGTATGTGAGTAATACTTCAAATGTGTTTGAAGGCTGGCTTGAAAACCACTTTTTTTAGATCAATTTCCATTTTACTTTAAGCATATATCTAGCTTGACTTTCAAAGTCCTTGTTGAAATTTAAAAACATCCAAGTTAGAGGTTCATGATGGTAATTCGCACATTACATTTTATTTGGTTTTCATGAAGTTTTTCAGTTTTGTTATTACTTTTTTTCTTCCAAACATATTACCATTAGTCTTAAATAATGATGGTACTTGAAATAAATTTTCAGTTTTAAACTTTGGAATAGAATTTTTATCATAAACCTTAGGTTTGTTGGTTTTGGGTGCTTTATCTTCTTTTTGGCATTTAATCCATAATCTTTAAGTTATATGATGTAATTAGAAAAATATGTTTTAGTACATGTAAAATATGAATGGATTTGTGAATTCTTCCATTTACCTCAGAACCATCCGAGTAAGACAACTTCATGAAATAAATAGATTGGGTACATTTCAACAGTTTGTGTTGGGATGTTAAGGGTAAAAGGTTTGGGTGATAAGATTATGTTAGTGAGGCCTTGGCTTCCTACTGCTTAGTTATTTATTACCACCCCAGATAAAAGAAAAAATGCTAAAACCATTTCAAAATATTGCACTATACAGCAATAACTAAAATGTTGAAAAACTTTTCCAATTTCTTTTAGAATACATTTAACATTAGAAATGTTGTGTAAACATTCTTGATTGTCATAATGTGGTAAATAAATTTAAAAAGAAAAAATTCAATAAGATTTTTATGAATTTATATAAGTCATGAATTTGAGGTGGTACTACTATTTTTCTGCTGATTAAAATCTAATATATATAAAAAACAGTTGACATTTTGCGTACGTGTGTGTGTGTGTGTGTGTGTGAATAATGCTCGTATTAAGAGTCACATTTAAGTTTCCCCATTGTTATTGATTTTTGACTTTTTAATTGAAAATTTTTCTCATTTTCTCAATGTGCAATACTTTTTCTTTTACAGTAAAAATTTGGTGAGCAAATCTTAATGAAAGAGGGGGAGATGGGGCAGGTTTATTTTTTACAAAATTCCAACCAATCATTTTTTTGACAAGTTGGGCAAAGTTGGTAAATATATGCCATTCTTTGGCATCCAAAAATTAGTAACTTTCAAACAAGATATGCATTTTTTTGATATTCAGAACAATACAAAAATACTAATCTCATACTACCACTCTTTAAGGTAAGATTTTAACCAGCAAAAAATTTAGATACATGCACACACTCCCATGTATAAACTGAGAGCTCAACATTACAAACAATTTTAGTTATGAAAGAATAATGGTTAAGTCAATAAACAAAATAACCCATCATTAACTCTTTCAGCATGACATTGTAACCATTTTCATGCTGTAACTTTTAAGTTAGTAAGCAAATGTTAACAAAATTTGGCAGACTATCAGTAAACAATACAATACTTTCATACGCAAAATATCAATTTTTTTCTCACATCTTCTTTCTTTTTGCATGTTGCCTATCTATCATGTAAAGTAATATTATTTTAATATTAAAAATACTTTTATGCATCAGCAAATTTTGAAATTTCACATGCAAAATCTTTATAATGTCGAGATAGTTATCAAATGTTTCTTAAGAAAAAATCTATTTTATCTGTTATTTTCAGTAATTAACCTCTAAGGGTTCAATAGATTTGTCCGATCTTGCAACCACAATAAAAAATTAGGAAAAATATAAATTAGGCCTCCTTCATTTTAGAAATTAAAACACGAAAACATAAATGTTTAGACTAAATAGCTTAAATCTCATAACATTAAACATATATATATATTTATTATTTTTATTTTATTACCCTTTTCTT
>NW_013665694.1:46085-62136 GCF_000517525.1 Limulus polyphemus | reverse complement strand
ATATAATGTACAATAATTGAAATGTGCCTGGATAACAAAACATAAGTTAGAATGAGGAGGCTCACGTATACTCATGTTACCGTATCAAATAACATAAAACAAACCTTTGGTCTGTACAAAGTAATTTGTTTTGGCTGTGTTTTAATAGACTAATATTTTGTAAAATACAGTCACAATTTCAATTATTATTCTTTATATATGTATAAAGGTTATTGCTACTTTGAAACAAGTTCTTAAACTTACTTTTCTTAAAACATAGAACAGTAACTAAAGAAGCAAAGCAAATAATTATCTCTTCTAGTTATGACCTTTGTACTCAGTTGTTGCTTGACGTAGGTTGCCAAGCATTTAAAAAAATTGCACATGGAGGATATGAAAAGAAAATATTTTTTAGGTTTTATATATAAATTTGAATAACAAAAAAATCATAAATTACTACATTAGTACCATAGAATTCAACTATAATTTATCAAGCTTGGTAACTAAGATGTATTTTAGTCTAAAAAATATGAAAATTCAAGCAGACAAAAGAATGGTGTCAAGTCTGTTAAAGTGGCTGAGAAAACCACTAAGGGGACATTCTGAACTTCCGATTGGTTATTGATGTCATATATAGAAGTATGTATAAGGGTGCATTTCCAAAAAAAGAGTGCCACTGTGTTTGATTACATGAGCAATATCTTAGCAAATTGAAAAGATAAGAGGCTCTTATTATATATTCTAGCTTGTCAATATCAGTAATTTGAGTTTCCAATCCATTCAAAACTAGACTTAGTACTTTGACTTCACAAACATCTAATTTGAACCAATGCTGCATTAAACACACCAAGTGACACACACAAATCAATGTTTGTGTATTTTTTAACATTTGCTTTTAAGTTAAGAAATTGAGTAATATATGGTACTAAATTCTGAATTATAATCTGCAGTTTGATACCAAACTTATTGACATAAGTTCATGAAATAGCAGTTCAATAAATTTTTGAATGCACGTCAACAAACGAGATGACATGGCCTTTCACCTGTACCCTGTCTCGAATGGGCTAATTAAGGTGCTTCTGTTATTACAAATGTGTTTTCACATAAACGTAAAAACATTTCACATGCACACAAATATATTTCGGGAATGTTTTATGTCAGTACCCAGTTTTCCTAAAAGTATACAAATACAGGTGCATCATGATTTTTAAACAAGTTTCATAATTTAATAGCATAGTGAGTATTGTGAGAAATTAAAATTTTTTTGACAATAAATCTGAAATAAAAATGACCTTTCACTCCAGATAATTAAAAGAGAACTTTCATTTAAATTGACATTTTACCTTTAATGAAACTTTATTATCTAAAAGTGCAAGTCTCTGCATTTGCTTTTTCAAAACTGTCCTTTAAATGTACACCCTTGAAAAAATAAAAATTTAAACTCACCCTTTATTACTCAGAAAATTACTACCCCCCTCCCCAACTGTTGTAAAGTGCTGGCATCCTCTACTGCCAATGGCAACTCATTCCACAACTCTATTGCCCTGTTAGAAATATAAAAGTGTGCCTAGCTAGAAGGTCAATAGAATAAAAGCCTCCAATTTCTTTGTGCCATATTTTAAAGATAACAGGGCAAAATTATCAAAGTTTAAGTTTTGAAGAGCAAACACAATCAATGCATCAGTTAACTTTGTTTTATTTTTCTAACAAGGTGATTTTTTTAACTGAAAGAGCTGCCATTAGTAAAGTGAGACCAGCATTGTACTTTACTTATAATGGGGGAAATAATGGTTTTCTGTAAAGTAAAGAATGGGTTTAAATTTTAACTTTTCTCAAGGGTGGATGGTTAAGCGCAATTAATTAATTCTAACAATCTAATATTTCACTATAATAAACCTCATATCCTATATTAATTCACTTTGAAAAGTACACTTTAAAGGATGCTGAGCCCAAAAAAGCTGTCATCTGATTTTATATTCCTGGTTTATCTCGGATGCCATGTTTAAAACTGCATTCCTACCACAACTCCGGAGATAGCAGGTTCAAACAGGGTGCACTTGCTCAGGTACCATAGATGAGTGTTCTCATGGGGTTTATTTTTGGGTACAGACCCCCTTTATCTTGGATTGCTATAGAAGTAATTGTGGATAATGGAGGAGTTTGATCAGTATACTGGAGCCTCTGTGAATCATGAAGGGGCCTTTGAAACCCACAGCTCCAGTGAGCACTTGTATTTTAGTCTAGTTCCTGTTAGTATTCCATATTCCAATTTTAACTATTAATAATCTATTTGCAAACTTTGGTTGGTTGGCCAATAAGATTAAAAAAATCACAGATTAATTAATGGACACAATAAAAACATTCCAAACTTCAATGATGATTTCCCCTTCAGACCAACCACAATTATAACCTTTTCCTAAAAATAAGGATAACAAAAGAATTATCACCATAAATGGTTTCAACAGAAACATTAAAGATAGTATTGCACTAAAATCACCTTTCTAACCATATCTTCCTGAGCTCTCATCACATAACTTTCTCATACATACATGTATTCCCATCAATATCAATATTATGATCGGGCAGTTTGTTATGTAATGTCCATATACACCTGTTTCCCTCTTTTATGAAACTTATCTCAAACACTCTCCACATAAAAAAAAAGCCTGTAAAATCACTTATTTTGCAAGTTTTCAACTCACTTCTTATAAACAAAATAACCTTTTTTGTTGTTACCTTTATTTATGAAAGCAGGTAATATCTGTTACTGCAAGGGAAGAACATTACTTAATATTACATGTTGTGTAAGAACAACAGCAGTATCCTTCAATTTTGTTCATGCAATATCTGGAGGTCACAGTCTCATCTATGTCATAATAAGAATGATTATTCATATTGTAGCGCATGCTGTTCGTATAAGTGCGAAGTTTTTTGCACACTAAGAAAAACTGCATTTAAACAGCTTGGTATATGGTTTAAATTTCAACAACTAGAAGAAAAGATTCAATAAAAGCAATCATCCAGGTTAATTATAACTAAGTGCATAATTTTTTTTTTCCACAATAAAGAATGTACATTTTGTTTTACACTTCATGTCCATTCTCCATTTCATTTAACAAAGTTAAAAAATTTTAGTATTTCTCTACAATCAACATCTTAATCAAATTTACAGTTATCAAATGGATCCATCCAATATAGCTCTATATTAACCCTATCACTATTGGTAAAGATGGGTCAGAGGGCTTGTCATCACATTTGTAAACTTACATTCAAAATTTTATTGAACTACTATTTTATGAATGTATGTCAATAAATTTGGTATGAAATTGTAGATTATAATTAAAATTTTAGTATTATACATTTTTAATATCTTAATTTAAATAGAAATATAAAATAAAATTGCTAATTATAGATTTTTGTGCATCACATGGTATGTTGGTTTCTTGTTTGGGTCAGATTAGATTTTATGACACCCACAATACAATGTCTATAGTTTCTTAAGAATTCAAAACTCAAATTACTGATATTGTCCTATCTTTTTCTATTATTACATTAAGTGAATCCACCGTAGTGGCTCTTCCCATCTCTGCCATTTTGGAAATATTTGCTTACGTACGCCCACTTCACTCAATTACATGTTTATAACCAATAAAATACAAAATTTTGGATCTGTTTACCCCTCCCAGCCTTTATAAGGTGTTTAAGCAAGAAAATCTGTTTTTTCCCATTGGAATTTTGATGACTGGGGGCAAAGCAAAATGATGATCCAAAATGAGTTTTTTTTACCCAGATACAAATTAGTTGGGAAGCCTGATAAATTAGTGGAACTTTTTGATATCGGAATAGTAATTTATGATTTTTTGTTACATCTTCCACATGCAAGATTAGATGAGGCTTAGCAAGTTGCAACATATGACTGAAAACTACAAAGAAACTTTGTAAGTAGTAGAGACCATTATTTTCTATATTTTTTAAACCTACTATTCCATATATTAACAAATACAAGTGAAATTTAAGAATATATTTGTAAATAATAATAATAATAATGATGATAATAATATATATACACATGTGTAATGTATGACAACCAAAATGTGATTTTATTTTATGAAATACAGGTGTTTTACTACAAAACTAAGGCCAGTTTTATGCTACTCACTATCTTAACATGAGCTACATGTGCAGTGAGATTTACAACTTGTATGGTACTATTGTTAGTCAGACACTAAAACAAAAAATTAGTAAATATAAATATATTTATATAGTTACAAGATTTAAGCTATTTAGAATAAACATTTGTGGTTTCCTGTTCCAATTTGAAATCATTCTAGAATAGAAAAAAAAGTGTAATTTGGATTTTCACATTTTTTATGGTGGTTATTACAGTCAGTCAAGTTCACCAACCTCAAACCTCATATAGAGATAAGACAGAGAAAATAACAGATAAAATATAGTTTTTCTAAAAAAATGTTTGATTTATCTGGAGGTTATAAGTTTTTGCAAATTATAATTTTCAGATGAATAAAAGTATTTTTAAATCTTAAAATCAAAATTACATTGCACGCCAACATTCCAAAAGAAAAAAAATTTAAATTCAAGAGCAAATCTTTAATTAAAAACCTTAACAATTAATTTCAAAATCTGGTGATTTGTTTATGAAAGCCTTTTAACAATTACTAATAATCTGCAAAATTTCATGAAGATTTTGAAAAGTTATAATATAACTACTCTCTTGGGTTACTTTGGTGGATACAGGTTAGGTAGAATCCACCTAGACCATAGTGAGAGTTAATTCAGTTTTTACCTGGATATACCACAATATCAATTCCTAGTCTTAATATTGTCCAAATATTATTCTAAACTTAGTTTAGACAGTCTCTAATAAAACATTCTGTGATTTTAAAGAATACTACTTTCCAACCATTTTTGAGCCTATTCTGTTGAGCAACAAATTTCAGCTATTGGCTTCTGCAGATGGGGAATTATTGAAGGTAAGGAAAACAAAAGGGTCAGAGAAGGATGTAGATGATAAATAAGGTTATAGTTATAGGTGATTCCTTGATAAGGCATGTGGATAGAAGAGTCTGTGGGGTAAATAGGGAGGAAAGTATCAGATTATGCTACCCAGGGGCACAGGTGGAGGATATAACTGACAGAGCAAGAGATATAACAAAGGGGACTAGCAGAGATGCAGTTTTTGTAGTGCATGTAGAGGCTAATGATATAGAGAAAGTTAGGTTAGAGGAGCTAATTAATTAGTATAAGGGGTTGATAAAGGCACTTAAAGAAAACGGTCATAGCTTATATTTGTCAGGGATACTGCCCAGAATTAACTGTGGGGATGAAGTTATAAGTAGGTCATTAGGGCTAAATGCTAGGCTTAAATTAGTACATAAGGATGAGCAGATTGGCTGGATCAGTTCAGTGGGAGAAGGGAGCTTTTTGCAATGGATGGTTTACATTTAAATGAAGTATAGGATGGCTTGTTTGCTAAGGATATTAACTCAACTGCAAGAGAAGTTTTAAACTAGGACTATATAGTGGTGAGGAAAAACTGAATGCAAAAAGAATAAGATGCAGAGAAAAGTTTAGCATAGGAAATGAGTATAGAAGTAGTTATAAGGATATGCTTAATTGTTACTATTGTAATGCTAGAAGTATAAGAAATAAAATAATGACATTAGAGGTCTGGTAGGAATGGAGGATTTTGATATAATGGGAATAACTGAAACATGGTTGAACATAGATGATTTCGATGATAGAAGTTTTTTTGAAACACAGGGTTACAGGCTATTTAATAGGGATAGCGTGTTAAAGAGGGGAGGAGGAGTGATTTTATATGTAAAATGTGAGTGACATCCTGTTGAAGTTGAGGATATCAAAGACAATAGCAAAGGGATTGAATGCATTTAGGTTTCTATTAGTGGATATAAAGGGAAAAGGCTTTTAGTGGGAATTTGATACAGACAACCAAATAATACTGATGAAATTAGTAAGAAACTTTACAACGTGATTAAGATTTCAACTGTTAATGAAGTCATAATTATGGGTGATTTTAATTTCAGGCATATAGATTGGGAAATTCTAGAATCAAACCATGGGGGAGAAAGGTTTTTGGAAACTGTTCAGGATGGCTTTCTTCACCAGATAGTGAAGGAATCAACTACAATCAATGCTATTTTTAACTTATTGTTAACTTCAAATAGATAGATAATTGAGATGGTGGAAATTGGGGAACATCTTGGTGCAAGTGTTCATTGTTCTATTCGGCTCACTATTGTTACGTATTTGCTTGTTTGTTAATTTCCGGTATAAATTCTTTCCGAGGAACTTCAACCTCTCTTTTGCAGCAATGTCTGCAGTCATTTTTGCAGGATCTTCGGCTTAGTCCATCATCATTTCCATGAGATATAACAGATGCAACAACACTTTGTTGTTCCCAAACATCATTTTATCAAAGTTAACTACACACTTCCTCAGTAGTAAGTAGTCTAACCATAATATGCATGGGTCTTCAATGTCAGCCAAGTATACTTTGTGTCTGTCCTTTATGCCCATGAGCTCAGTAGTCACCCACACTGGTCTCCACAGCCTTGAAGAATGTCTTGTCACACCACAAACCTTCTGTATGGCTTCTGGTACTCCTTTGTGATCCAGCACCTTGATACTCACAAGGGTTTGCTGAGATGCAGAATTTATGACAAAGTTGCACTTTTGACCATCCAGCTTTCCTTTCACGTAGACACTATGTGTGCTTGCCATTTTACACTTAGCTATTGGGTCTTTCATGATGGAGGTTGGTGGGCATCCCTCAACACCAACTACTACTGGTTTCCAGAAGCTGACTTATTGGTAGTATTCTTCTTACACTGGCTACTCATATTTCCTTGATCTCCACAGTTCCAACAACCTTTCTGGATAGCAGCCTTTCCTGTTTTGAAGTTGCCGGTATGGGGCACTCTTGTGCCCAAGTTTGTTACAGTGCCAGCAAAGTCCCTCTGAAAGCTGCATCTACAAACTGATCCCTCAGCAACAGCTTGAGGACATCTGGTGACGCAGTTGGATAGGCCTTGCGTGTCATACTTTCCAAATCCTGTGCCAGCTCTTCCCTTTAGCACGGACTCTCGTCCTAAACCTAGCCATGTAGACTTCAGACTGATTTTGAGTTCCATACCCGAGTTCTAATGCAGCTGCCAGTGCTCCATAGTGATAACTGCTCCTGTCATCTGCTGATAACTGTCCAAATATTTCCACTGGTTGTCCCTTCAAGCTCCTTGCCAGGTACACTACTTTCTGCTCCTCTGTCCATCCATTCATTTCTGCCAGGAGCTCAACTTGTACTTCCTTGTATTTGCTTCCTATGGTGCATTCACATCGAATTCCTGTGGCTTTCTTCATACTGGATCATCCCTATTACTGACACTCATGTCTGGAATGCGACTTCTGGCAGGACTGAAGATGTCTGCATTACGGTTTAGCTGCAGGGTCTGGAAGGGGCTTCCTGTTGTCTGGGGCTGATTAGGTGCATGGTTAATATATCCTCACTGTGTAAAAGACAGTAAATCCTTTAATGTACTTAGATCACTTTGAAATTTACTAATTTTTCCATTTGTGTGAGCTGGCAATCTCTCAACTGTTGGAGACTTTCTTCCAGTTTATTTTCTCGTTACAGTTGCCACTGGTGCTGGTTTTCTTGCCACTGCTGTAGTCTATCTTCTCGTTTATTGTCTTTCTCCTCCAACCACTGCTGTAGTCTTTCTTCTTGTTTCTTTTCTGGTTCTTCTTTTTCCTCCAACAACTGCTGTAATCTTTCTTCTTGTTTCTTTTCTTTCTCCTCCAACCACTGCTGTAGTATCTTTTTTCATTCTTTTGCTGTTCTTGTATTGCTGCCATCAAATATGCTAAGTCGTAATTTGATTTGCCACTTCTGGTTTCCATCATTTTTCTTTTCGTCCCACTCTCTGACACCAATCTGTTACGAGTTAGTTTGTTAATTTCCGGTATAAATTCTTTCCGAGGAACTTCAGCGATACAAGTCCCTTCTTGATTAAAACTAGTTTATTCTTTCTTGATACAAATTTTAGTAATACACAGAATTTCCATAGCCACTTTAAACTTAACAACTTTTATAATACACGCTATAATCACAGTGATTCACAAGCTCGATAACTCTGCTCTATGTGACTGAAAAACACACAATTTATGGCTCACCGTCACTACTGTTCGGTTGACTCAATTATCTATCTTCTCAATCCCACTGGTTTTTCTCGCCACTCTTATATACTAAGAGGGTGTCTCGAATGCACTCATGCCTTCATGAGCATTCGAGAAATTTTAAGCATGCTACCAGCACCAGCAGCATCACATGACTTCTATTGTCGTAACACTATTTTGCTGCATATGTAGATAAGGAATAATGATATTTTGGTTACAAATTTAAAAAAAGCCAATTTTGAAGGGATGCAACGAGAGTTATCTGTTGTGAACTGGGCAGTTGAATTATTTGTAGACACTGATCAAATGTGGAAAATTTTAAAGATAAATTTTTAAATATTCAATGTAAACATATTCCTAATAGAAAGAAAATGGCAGCTACAAGTGAAAAAACCAGGTTGGCTCACAAAAAGTTTAAGAAATAAAATTAAAGAAAAGCATCATAAATTTAAAAAATTTAAATTGACCAGCATGACAGGAAAATTATAGAAGACCAAATTGGTGAAACAGGAAACGAGGACATCAAAAAGGATGTACAAGAAAAAGTTCTCTGAAAATGTAAAAATTAACAATAAGGATTTCTTTAAATACATTAAGAGGAAACAAAATGTTAGGATAGGGACAGAACCCTTGAGGGATAATAAAGAAGGCTAGTATCTGATGATTACGAGATGGCTGGGTTATTAAATTTTACTTATTCTTCGGTTTTTACTAATGAGGATTTAAGTAGTATTCCACATCTTGATCAGTTTATAAATGGATGAGATCAAACAAGATGACTGCAATAATTCTGAGTTGGTTAAGAAAAAATTGGGAAGTTTAAAAAATGATAAGGCTCCTGGGCCAGATAAAGTTTTCCCATGGGTTTTGAAGGAGGTCAAAGTTCGGATATGTGAGCCACTTGCTACTATTTTTTTGTCAGTCCTTGAATAGTGGGCAGGTATCTAAGGATTGGATGTTAGCTAATGTAATTTCTCTTTTCAAGGGAGGTGATAAAAAGTGTCCCAGTAATTATAGACCCATTAGTCTTACATTAATTGTAGAAAAAAATTTTTTAAGTCTGTTAAAAAATGCTTTGCAAAGTAATTTAACAAAGTTTAGAATTTTATTGGATAGTTAACATGGTTTCACTTAGGAAAAATCTTGTCTTAAAAATCTTTGAAAAAAGTTACTGCTCATGTAGACGAGGGTAAGGGTGCAGATTTCGTGTTTCCGGATTTTCAGAAAGCATTTGACAAGGTGCCACATAAAAGGCATGTAAAAAAAAATTAGCTCTATGGGTATGGGGATAAGTTAGCAAATTGGATAGAAGAGTGGCTGCAAGAAAGCAGAGGGTTGTTACAAATGGAGTTCAGTCAAACTGGATTAATGTCACAAATGGGGATAGTCTTAGGACCTTAGAGATAGTCAATAAATTACTAAATTTGCAGAGGATATGAAGGTTTTGGGTGTTGCTAGCTGTGAAGAGGATGTTGTTGATTTACAAAAGTATTTAGATCATTTACTGAGTTGGACAAATAAATGGCATATAGGTTTTAATTACAATATATGCAAGATAATGCATGTGGGTTATAATTTGAATTACAAGTATAATTTGGACGGGAAAAAACCTTAATAGTATTATAAAGGAAAGAGATCTTGGAGTAATAGTTGATCAGTCTCTAAAGCCATCAAAGTAGCATGCTGTTGCTAGTGCAAATAGGATTTTAGGTTGTATCTATAAAAATAATGAATACAAGTGTAAAGAGGTTATACTTTCATTGTAAGGGTCACTGGTCAGGCCACATTTGGAATACTGTGTTCAGTCTTGGGCTCCTTACCTTATGAAAGGACTGATTTGTTGGAAAGGGTTCAGAGAAGAATTACTAAAATGGTGTCTGGGATGGAGGGATTGTTATACAACGAGAGGCTGAAATCTCCCAAATTGTTTTCTCTTGAAAAAAGAAGACTTGAGAGGGTCTGATTGAGGTGTTTAAGATTGTAAAGGGAATTAATTGTGTTGATGTATCATCTTTTTTATATTTAACAATGAGAATAGTAGGGCTAGGGCACACAAATATAAATTTTGGCAAGGTAGGAGTCATCTTCAGCTAAGACAATTTTGTTTTCCTAACAGGGTGGTTGGCCTTTGGAATTGGTTGTAGAGGCAGTAAATTTAAGTGAGTTTAAGAAACAGCTTGAAAAGTATATGAATGAAATGAGCTGGGTTTAAAATGTTTTTATTTTATTTTTTAATCATTTTTTAATTTAGTTTTGTGGATGGAACAGCCGAGATGGGCCAATTGGTCCCATGTTGTCACAAAAATATTGTTATGTTATGTTAAAAGAAGAGAAAAAAAAAGGTGGCTGCAAGTAAATGACAAGATTGGCCCACAAAGTGTATAAGGGATAACGTTAATCCTTTTGAGACGGGTCACAGTTGAAAAGCAATGTCATCTCGTTTGTTGACTTGCATTCACAATTTTATTTAACTACTATTTCATAAATTTATGTCAAAAAGTTTGGTATCAAGCTGTATATTATTATTCAAGTTTTATTACCATATATTACTCAATTTCTCAATTGAAAAGCAAATATTAAAAAAACAGATAAACATCGATTTTTGTGTGTCACGTGGTATGTTGAATGCAGCACTGGTTCAAATTAGTAACAAATTCGAACAAATTAGAAACTAAAATTACTGATATTGACAAGCTAGAATATAAAATAAGAGCCTCTTATCTTTTCAATTTGCTGAGATATTGCTCATATAATAAATCAAACACAGTGGCACCCTGCCCATCTCTTTCCATTTTGGAAATGCTCCCTTATATACACTTACTTCTATATATGGCATGAATAACCAATCAAACCTCAGAATGTCTCTCTAGTGGCTTTCTCAGCCATTTTAATGGACTTGGTACCATTTCCTTCTTTGAACCAATATTTCAATGAGGTAGGGTGTGTCTTTAGTCAGCTCGAAATTTCATATTTTTTTTAGACTAAAAATACATTTTTGTTACTAAGGTTGATAAATTATAGTGGAATTCTGTGGTATTAATGTAGTAATTTATGACTTTTTAGTTATTCAAATGTATATATATAAAACCTAAAAAAATATTTTGTTTCATATCCTTAACGTGCAAAATTTTTAAAGCCTTAGCAACCTATGTCAAGCAGCCACTAAGTACAAAGGTCATAACTAGAAGAGATAATTTTTTGCTTTACTTCTTTATTTACTGTTCTATGTTTTAGGAAAAATATGTTTAAGAACTTATTTCAAAATAGCAATAATCTATATACATATATAATGTATAATAATTGAAACATGACTATTTTACAAAATACTAGTCTACTAAAACACAGCCAAGACAAGTTACTTTGCACAGACCGAAAGTCAGTTTTATGTTATTTGATCCGATAACATGAGTGCATGTGAGCCGCGTCATTAACTTCTGTACTGTTAGTCAGGCACAGCTGAAAGGTCAATATAATAAAAACATAAATGTACAATGTTGTGAGATTTAAGCTAATTAGTCTATACATTTAAGTTTTAATGTTATAATATGTGTTCATTCTAGAATGAAAGAGGTGTAATTTATATTTATATCCTAATTTTTTATGGTGGTAGCAAGATCGGTCAAATCAACCGAACCCATACAGAGATTAATTACTGAAAGTAACAGATAAAAAATAAAGTTTTTCCTTAAGAAACAATTCATAGCTATCTTGACATTATAAAGATTATGCATGTGAAATTTCAAAATGTTCTGATGCATAAAAGTATTTTTAATCTTAACATGTGAAAAGAAAAATAGACATGAGAAAAACATTTCTTTATAAACCTTAAGACTTAATGAAAAAAATTGATATTTTGCATATGAAAGCATTGTAATGTTTATTGATAATTTGCCAAATTTCATTAACGTTCAGTTACTAATTTAAAAGTTACAGCATGAAAACTATAACAAGCACAAAATGGTTACGAGGTCGGTCCCAGGGACCGAGCCTGTGCTGAAAGAATTAAAGAAAAGCATTAGAAATTAAATAACTTTATATTGACATGAAAGAACTTTTGGAGAAAAAAAATTAATTTCTATCCTAACAGCTCTAAAGCAACTCAGCAGCTCTTTGAACTGGTTTAGTAACTTATCAGATCAGCTAGATGATTAGTGGAACTTAATTACTGGTTGATCATCAAGCTTAATTCTCACATGAAACTTGATTAATCTAAGATAGTAATAAATGGAAACACTAATTCTGATCAGCTGGTTATTTTCATGAATTGTGACACAAATCAATTAAGCTAAACAACAATTAATTAATCATAAACAATATTGAAAAACCATAACAATACTTCAATTACTTGGATAGTTGGAATAATTAAAAATGGTAATAATCAGAAAGACTAGTTTTTATGATTGTTTTCATGACATCAACTGATTTAATCACAATATTGATTATCAAATACTTCACATTATACTAACTGATGTAATCAATGTCCATAAGTAACTGATTAATCGAGTTAATCGCTCAGCTCTTTTACTAACATCATTACTCCAATTCGCAGTATAAAAGCAATATATTTTTAGTTTCTGCTACTAAGCTATTTTCTCCTACATTCTGAACTTTAGCAACCAGTTAACAAGTTCTACTCCTTGTTTTCCAGTCCACCCACTGTTCTTGACAAGTGTGTTGAAATACAAATAAAGCATACGGAATCCAAAAAACAAAACACAGTCTAAAAGCTAAAATGAATTATATGCCACTACTTTTATATACGTCTCAGGGGAGGGTGGTGTATCTCAGACACTGGAGGTTGTTCATGCAACCTTTCAACATAATACATTTGAATATATTTAATTAACAAACCTCTTTCTACAAAAGGTTCAAATCTATTTCTTAGTTTGAAATAATTTGAATTATAAAAAAGGTTTAGAGAACTAGACTGATTTTTTAGGAAGCAATACAGAAATACCTTGACTACTGTTTTCAAAACATCAGATCTTTGATAAATGTGCCTAAAGATGGTCTTTTATAGAAGAATAAAAAGCTTTGTAATAATATTGAATGACTAATAAGTATAAATTGTGATAGCCTTTATTCAGGATCATTCTAAGTATAAATTGTGATAATCTTGATTAGGATCATTCTCTGTAAAAGTTATTTTTTGTTAGTAATAAAAATTATGGAAAAGTCTACCTGAGTGCTTGATTCTTATTTTTAAATGAATTTAGACTTTTGTTCAATTACTATACAGATGAAGAGCTAGAATTATCATGGCTTCTACTTGCTGTTTTAGAATAAAGCTTAAAGGATTAACTGATGGAATGATGTCATTTTGCTTGTTCTAACATTTTACATCACTTACCACTAATACATTCTTTAAATTTAAAAACTGAAATTTATCAAACTACTAAAACTAAAAGTACTAATAGTAATACTATGTAGTATTACTAAACTATGATAACCTTTATCAACATCCTTGCTATTGGTTAGATTAGGTATAAAACATACCTAGTATGAATTGTCAATTTTAATCGCATGTAAGTATACAATTTATAATACATGTATATATAACCTATATTTACCTGTATGTGTACGAAGGTGATTTTTCAGGTGAGAACTTTTACCATATGTTTTTGTACACCCCACAAAGGAGCAAACAAACAGTGTCTTCTTTGAGGAGCTGGTACCATTTTGAATTTCTGAGCTTCTGTCAACTTTTTGTTTTACTCGTTTAGAAGATATCTTCATACAGTTTTCTTCCATTCCTCTACTTTGCACAGGGAGTAAAATATCTGAAGGTGAAACAGATGAATCAACATTTTCATCCATCACAGTGAAGTATCGTTTATTAGTTTTAGACATGCAATGATCACTTAAAGTCTTTGCTAGACTTTTAGTTTTACTACAAGACTTCATTCTTTCTTCTACCCTTTTACCACAATAGGAATTTTTTTTCTTCAAATGTTCATCAGGTCGTGTTACTGAGCCCTCTGTGACTGAAGATATTATAGGTGTTACATCAAGGGCTGGACTTTTTCGATTCACAACGGAATTTGAGTTTTTCTTAAGCTGAGTTAAATCAGTTAAAATCTGAGCAATCATGTTAAAAGGTTCATTAAAATCTTCTTTGGATAAAGCGTAAGAATGTGATTTATACTCACTGTTAGTATTCTGTAAATATATTTCATTGTTTGTTTCCATGCTGGCTGTAGCCTGCTGGCTTCCCTTGTCTTTTTCCCGCGTTGCCCTAACACAATATTGTTCTACCTCTGGAGACCATCTGGCATCAGAATCACAACGTGGCTTTGAGTTCGACATTGCCACTAAACCTTCAGCAGCTAAACTTATTAGTTTATCAGAACACAAAGAATTGTTGAACTCCATCACTGTGACGATAATTTTCACAGCCTTTCAATTTCATATGTCATATCCACTTTTAAAATAAATTTTACTAATGGTGGCTAGGCGTAATACTAATAATACGCACATTTAGTAAACCTAACGGTGCAAAAGCCTTCCCTTATACTGAAAGTTAACTTAGGTAAGTGCTACCTAATATTTACATCTATAATTACCAATAAAAATTACAAGTTGTAATTTGTTAAGGGCTATGATGTTCTGCAAAAACCTGTGCGACAATGTAACCTTACTCTCATTACTTGCTACATTTACTGGATAAATTCATAGAACCCTCAAACACTACGAGTACGGCTACTCTCTGTATATTGTACTACACATTGCAGCAAGGACTAAGATTTCTTCAACCCGAGGCTTTAAAACTGGGCGTGGCAACAAAACCTATCACGGTGAGCGAGACTAGAAATGGGGCACCACGTGCGAGGTAACTATGATTGGCCAAGCAAAGAAAGCAGCTGGTAACCTTGTCCATGAACAAAGAAAAAGAAAATAGTGATTGTTGTTAGCATTTTTTTTTATCCATTTATATTTTTGGGAAGGATAAGAAGCTTAATATATATTATAATTATAAGTATATAATTTTAGAAAACTGGTGTTTGCATCTTGATATAATTTTTATAATGATTTGAAAGAAAGCCAATTTATTACTAACATGATTTGGCTATATATTTTGTAGGTTTATAGTAATATTACATGTATGTATGTTTGTAATCAGGCACAAAGCTACACGATGGGCTATCTGTTCTCTGCCCACCTCGGGTATCGAAACCCGGTTTCTAGCGTTGTAAGTCCACAGACATACCTCTGTGCCACTAACATTGCAAGCAATCGAGATAAAATCACAGTTAAATTATATATATATAATAATGCATGTAAATAAATAAATGATTAACTTTAAGATTTAATACAGAGAAGTTGACTTCGGGCGTGTGCCTGTTTTATTAACGTTTTTAATCATTTAC
Source organism: Limulus polyphemus (assembly GCF_000517525.1). Classification (NCBI taxonomy): domain Eukaryota; kingdom Metazoa; phylum Arthropoda; class Merostomata; order Xiphosura; family Limulidae; genus Limulus; species Limulus polyphemus. Next base: position 46,576 of record NW_013665694.1, on the reverse strand, counting down.
TATTCTTGGCACAATAAATTTAATATTATATTAATAACGATCTACAACAAAAGGGGAAATTTCATACAGATAATCCTTGCTTGTTTAAACAAAGTACAAATTGTGCGGTAAGAACATGATACGAAAATTTAAAAAGCATTGTCTTCCATCTTAATTATTAATACAATGAGCATGCTAAATCGTATTTTACTAAGCTTAAAATTCTAATCTTAATTTTCTTGTAATGAACTCGACGTTACAATCAAATTGAATATACATAAATTTACTTAGTTCGTTATATATTGTTAAACAACCAGAAATAATTATTTAAGTGCATTATAACTCACACATATTAGAGCGGGTAACTTGTCACACAAATGGATGGATGACGGGTAATTTTTTCAAGGCCAGTACCCTACCTTTATGAATTTGTTTTCACAAGATAAGGTTTTCGTCAATTTGAATTGATCGATTGTCTTTGTTTTTTGAATTTCGCGCAAAGCTACACGAGG
>NW_013665694.1:39910-45147 GCF_000517525.1 Limulus polyphemus | reverse complement strand
GTTTGGTCGAACCCGCAACCCCCAGATTGCGAGTCGAGCGCCCTAACCACCTGGCCATGCCGGGCGCTGATCGATTGTCACTAATACGCACATTTAGTAAACCTAAAGGTGCAAAAGCCTTTCCTGAAACTGAAAGTTAACTTACATAAGTGGTACCTAATATTTACGTCTAAAATTACTAATAAAAAATTACAAGTTGTAATATGTTAAGGGCTATGATGTTTTGCAAAAACCTATGTGACAATGTAACCTTTCTCTCATTGCTTGCGTCATTTACTAGATAAATTCACAGAAACCTCAACCACTACATTTCTTATTAGTATTTGACACGCACTAATCTAGAATGTTCTGTTATATGTTATTATTTATGTGAATTTATTTACTAATTTTTTCTTTTGTTGTTGTTGTCTTTCTTGTTTTTATAGAGATTCCTTGAAGGAACTTTTATACATTATATTTGTTTATTTCCTGAGTACCTTCATACGCTGAAGTTTTTATAAATTTGTTACGTCTGTGTTCGTTTGTTAATTTACCGTAAAAATTCTTTCCGAAGAACTTCAGCGATACAAGTCCTTTCTTAAATAAAACTGGTTAATTCTTTCTCAATACAACTTTGCAATACACTTAATTTCCACAGTCACTTTAGCTTAAACACACGCTATAATTCACAGCGATTCACAGTTTACTTACGGTGCCTACTGCTCGCTTATCTCGAATTATCTATCTCTGTATCTGTCTATCTGCAATCATATCTCCGCTTTATTTGCCGGGCTTATATACTAAAATAGAGGGCGCCTAGAAAAGACTAGAGTTGCCAGGAACAGTCATGATCCTTCTAGAAACTCCAGCGCACATGCTTCCAAAGTCACGTGACTTCCGCTGTCGTAACAATAGTTATTGAGCTTATGGTATTGAGAATCATAGTTTGTTCGAAACGTAAGTGTTTCAAGAGTCAGTGATATATATGATACCAAGGGACTGTTATAGACGTGTTTATTACAGTAATATATATATATATATATATATATATATGATAATAATAACCTTAAGAAAGTAACTAACAGCTAAATAAAGAGAGACAGTTCGATCACACTAACGATAGTGCTTAGCTCTTTAAAACCACAGAGGTAAAATATAAATATGCTTACTAAGTCAGTTCTGGCCAGTTGTATATTTTGCAACTTAAGAGTTGACATTATCACTATCATATTGGCAGACTACTGCTATAGTGAATCAGCAGGATCAAAATTACTCTCCGTTTTTATGCACATATCCGTCTTAGGTGTTTTTTATCTTTAAAGTTATACTTTATACTTAGCTGTTGGAATATCTTTTTGAGGGTATAAAGTGGATAGTAGAGACAATCGAATATAATAATATAAAAAACGTTGAAGAACACACGTTTGTCATACATTTAAACAATCCATCTTGATTAACATTTTAAATGGTTATGTGCCGACGATGCCTTAAGAGTATAAAATACGTAGAAGAACAGATGTTTGTCGTACCTTTAGACGACCTAAGTGGCACAGCGGCAAATCTGCAGACTTATAACGCCAGAAACCGCGTTTTGATACCCATGATAGACACATCACAGATAGCCCATCGTGTAGCTTTGTGCTTAACAGCAAACACACATACATATATTTACACAATCCATCCTGATTAACACTCTAAATGGTTATGTGCCAAAGATACTTAACATTTCCATAATAGATCAACCCGAACTCCTTAATTATACTTTCTATTACATAAAAAACCTACTGTGGGAAAATATTGGATAACTTGTAACGTCTATTGCTTTTCTAGTAAATTGCATCAAAAAGTGATTTATTATTTACATTTGATGAATGAATTCACCTAATTAAATTGAGACTATATAAAAGTTCGCTGAGAGATTACTTGTTTGTTTATTTAGAGCAAAACTACATTGGGCTATCTGCTGTGTCCACCACGTGGAATCATACCCAGATTTTAACGTTGTAAGTCCGTAAATGTACAGCTTTCTGTTCAGGGGACTCTGAGAGATTTAACAAAAAGAGAAATGACTTACAAACAAAACAACAATTATCCAAGAATTGAGCGTTGCCTAATGGTTAGCGTAATGGGCTACGTGTCGACAACTCCAAGGTTCAAGACGCGTTAGGCTGTTAAACATACTTCGTATTTTCAACTGCGGAAGAGAGAGGTGAGAGAGGGGGAAATCGTTATAACTCTTGTCGGCACCGAGATTTAGATTTTTGCAGATCTGGGCGGGGTCAATTGCATCCATTAAGGTTAGCTGCGTAGGTAGTGGATGATGCTGATTGGTCAACCTCCATCTGGTCGGTCAGCTTGTTTATTTGTTTGATTATTTTTAGCGCAAACCTAAAAATAGGCTGTATGGGCTCTGTCAACCAAAAGGAATCGATTCCCAGATTTTACCTCTCGTTAGTGGTTTTAAAATAGGAATGGCTATGCTTGAACCATAGATGTCTCTGAGCTGGTCCTCAAACCCATGTGTCATATAACATGCCGATAAGTATGACAATATCAAATACCAGATTTGTACTCTCAGCCTTAAATATCTATTATAATAATACTAAACTTTTGTCGGTCCTGTAAATGCATACTCACCCTACCATCTAAATGCACATGTGTGTGCACGTATTAAATTCAACAGATGTAAATGAAAAAAGTGGATGTAAGTATACTTTAGTAGACATTTCGCACAACAAGATATCAAAAGATTATCAAAGTTTCTAAAAAGGTCTAACGTTAGGGCGTAGAATAGCACTATAATTTTATTTACTGATAGCATTAAGTAGGATGAAGTTGAGCCCTAATTAAACTAAAGCAAAAAACGTATAGTTATGGTGTTAATTTTTCTCTTTATCGCATATAAACCGTACTTAATAAACTTATTGTTACGACAGCGGAAGTCACGTGACGCTGGGAGCATGCGCGCTGGAGTTTCTCGAATGATAATGAATTTGCCCGGCAGCTCGAGTGTGATCTAAATGCCCCTTTTTTACTATATAAGCCTGGCAAAGAAAGCCAGCTGGAGATAGAGAACTGAGTCAACTAAACAGTAGCGACGGTGAGCCGTAAATTGTGTGTGTTTTGTAGTCGTGGCATAGAGCGAAGTTATCGAGCTTATGAATCGCTGTGATTTATAGGGTGTATTATAAAAGTTGTTAAGTAAAGTGACGAGAAACGTATTGACTATGGAAATTCGGTGTATTACAAAGTTTGTATCGAGAAAGAATAAACTAGTCTTAATCAAGAAAGGACTTGTATCGCTGAAGTTTCTCGGAAAGAATTTCTACGGGAAATTAACAAACAAGCAAATAGCAACAAATTGGTGTCAGAGAGTGGAACGGAAAGAAAAAGAAGATGGAAACAAGAAGTGGCAAATGAAACTACGACTTAGCAGATTTGATGGCAGTAATACAAGAACAGCAAAAAACACAAGAAGAACGAGAAAATAAACAAGAAAAGAGACTACAGCAGTGGTTAGAGAAGAAAGAAAATAAACAAGAAGAGAGACTACAGCAGTGGTTGGAGGAAAAAGAAAAGAAACAAGAAGGACGAGAAAAGAAACAAGAAGAGAGATAACAGTAGTGGCAAGAAAACCTACAACAGTGGCAGCTCGAACAGGAAAATAAACAAGAGAGATTACAGCAGTTGTTGGAGAGAAAAAAGGAAACAAGAAGAACGAGAAAATAAACAAGAAGAGAGTCTACAGCAGTAGTTGGAGGAGAAAGAAAATAAACAAGAAGAAAGATTACAGCAGTGGCAAGAAAACCAATAGGGGTGATCCATTATGAAAAAAGGCACAGGAATTCGACGGGAAGGCACCATAGGAAGCATATAGAGCACATTTTAGCTCCTGGCAGAAATAAATGGATGGACAGAGGAGCAGAAAGCAGTGTACTTGGCAACGAGCCTGAAGGGACAACCACTGGAAATATTTGGACAGTTGTAAGCAGACGACAGGCACAACTATAGAGCACTGGTAGCTGCTCTAAAACTCAGGTATGGAACTCAAAAATCAGTCCAAAGTCTACAGGGCTAGATTTAAAACTAGAGTCCGTGCTAAAGGGGAGAGCCCGCAAGAGATGGCACAGAATTAGAAAAGTAAGGCACATAAGGCCTACCCAACTGCACCACCCGATCATCAAGGTTGGTACAGTCATCAGGATTCAAGGCCAGAAAAGGGCAGCTTTCAGAGAGGTTAGAGGGACTTTGCTGGCACTGTAACAAACCTGGGCACAAGAGAGCTCAATGCTGGCAACTTCAACACAGGGAAGATGCCACGGCAGGAAAGGCTGCTACCCAGAAAGGTTGTTGGAACTGTGAAGAGCAAGGAAATATGAGGAGCTAGTGTAAAAAATACTACCAATAAGTCAGCCTTGGGGAAACCAGTAGTGGTTGGTATTAAGGGATGCCTACCAACTTCCATTGTGAAAGTCCCAACAGCTAAGTGTAAAATGGTAAGCATACATAGTATCTACGTGACAGGAAAGCTGGATGGCCAAAAGTGCAACTTTGTCATAGATTCTGCATCTCAGCAAACCCTTGTGAGTATCAAGATGCTGGATCACAAAGGAGTACCAGAAGCCATACAGAAGGTTTGTGGTGTGACAAGACATTATACAAGGTTGTGGGGACCAGTGTGGGTATCTATTGAGCTCATGGGCATAAAGGATAGTCACAAAGTATACTTTGCTGACATTGAAGACCCATGCATATTAGGGTTGGACTACTTACTACTGAGGAAGTGTGTAGTTAACTTTGATAAAATGACGTTTGGGAACAACAAAGGCCATATTCTGGTAAGTGTTGCTGCATCTGTTGATTTGCATGTCACAACTACAATACCCCATATGTCAGAGAAGATAATTTGTGGTAAAATAAAAGAACTTCTCCAAGGAAGCCTGATGCTTGTGGAAGAAGTGGAAGACCCATCCAGGTCAGTGGACGTGAAGATTGGAAGGTCATTTGTGGCAGGTCATCAAGTAGTACCCACAACAGTGGTCAATTTTCCTAAGTGTGAGCAGACACTTAAGGAATGGTCATTGTTGGGTGTGTGCCAGGAGGTAGAGCTAGTCAATGTTAAGGCAAGAAATATAATAATAAAGATAGGACATTTTCTCCCAGAATATTTAACTGACCTCTATAAAAAGAGCATAGTGCATTTGTCATCATCGCAGGTTCTTCAGGCTAGGGAACGTTTGATGCATTATGCAGACATC
>NW_013665694.1:39276-39889 GCF_000517525.1 Limulus polyphemus | reverse complement strand
CAAAGGACTCATATCAACTGTCAAGAATTAATGATACTCTTGATGCCCTAAGTGAAGCTAGGTGGTTTTCAACTCTGGACTTAAAGTCAGGTTCCATCAAGTGAAAATGGCTGAAGCAGATAAACCTAAAACTGCATTTAGTTATGACGAAAGTCTCTGGCAATACGGCGTGATGCCATTCGGGCTTAGCAATGCTCCAGCAACATTGGAGAGGCTGATGGAAAGAGTACTGGAAAGCCTATGATGGAAGATAGCCCTAGCGTACCTGGATGATGTCATTGTGTTTGCAACAACCTTTGATGAGAAAATGTCTCAGCTAGAGGAAGTATTCAAGCGTTTGAAAGCAGCAAACCTTAAACTCCATCCCAAGAAATGTCACTTGTTCCAGAAAGAGGTGCTTTAATTGGGTCACATTGTAAGTGAGCATGTGCGAACTGATCGTGACAAGGTGAAAGCAGTGTGTGATTGGCCAACATCAGACAATGTGGGAGAGTTAAGAAGTTTCTTGGGACTTTGTACCTATTACTGAAAGTTTGTGAAGGACTTTGCAACTTTAGCTGCTCCACTACATGATTTGACCAAAACGGCCAGAAGTTCGAATGGACAGTTTCTT
>NW_013665694.1:37395-38420 GCF_000517525.1 Limulus polyphemus | reverse complement strand
ACTATCTAACTGTAAGTCAGACTATAAAATGTTAATATATTGGTGAAGTACAAACTGCTGATGTACTATCTAACTGTAAGTCAGACTATAAAATGTTAATATATTGGTGAAGTACAAACTGCTGATGTACTATCTAACTGTAAGTCAGACTATAAAATGTTAATATATATTGGTGAAGTACAAACTGATGATGTGCTATCTAACTGTAAGTCAGACTATAAAATGTTAATATATTGGTAAAGTACAAACTGCTGATGTACTATCTAACTGTAAGTCAGACTATGAAATGTTAATGTATTGGTGAAGTACAAACTGCTGATGTACTATCTAACTGTAAGTCAGACTATAAAATGTTAATATATATTGGTGAAGTACAAACTGATGATGTGCTATCTAACTGTAAGTCAGACTATAAAATGTTAATATGTTGGTGAAGTACAAATTGCTGATGTACTATCTAACTGTCTAGCTTAAGCCCTGTAACAAAGAACTATTGGGCACAATGGGACCAGTTGAAGCCTGAAGATGGTATTCTGCAGATGGGAAGTGACGACCTGGCAAACAGTTATACCGAGAAAGTTGTGGGAAGTTATGCTGCGTCAATCTTATGATAGTGTAAAAGGAGGACATCTTGAAGTTAAGAAGACATTGAGTCACCTACGGCAGATATTTTACTGGATAGGTATGAGGCAAGATGTGGAACAATGATGCAGGACCTGCAGTTCATATTGTGCTAAAAGGGGACCCAAGCATAATGGACGTGCTCTAATGAAGTTATATCAAGTTGGTGCACCAATGGAAAGAGTAGCCATTGACATTGCTGGTCCTTTACCCCAAACTCGTGCTGGAAACAGGTACATTTGTGTGGTGATGGATTATTTTACCAAGTGGCCTGAGGCATATGCAACACAAAATCAGGAAACTACAACTGTAGCTTCGGCTATTAGTGATTTCTTCTTCAGGTTTGGTATGCCATTCGAACTGTCTTCAATTCAAGGCCGTAACTTTGAATCAGCTGTGTTCCA
>NW_013665694.1:7141-37070 GCF_000517525.1 Limulus polyphemus | reverse complement strand
AGAGCATGGAGCTACTGGATATATTCCAGCAAAGCTGATGTTTGGTGGGGAACTTCGGTTGCCAGTGACCCTGATAATATGACGCCCATTTTCCGAAGAGTTGCCTGAAAATGTGCCAGAGTTAGTGAAAGTGTTATCTGAAAGGATAGATGATATTCACCATCAAGTGCATTCAAACTTGAAAACGTCTGCTGATTCCATGAAGCTATGTTATGATAAGAGATCTACTGAAGTCAGCTTTGTACCAGGAGACAAGGTGTGGTTGTATAATCCCAGGAAGATCAAAGGGAAGTCTTCTAAGTTATCTTATCGATGGGAAGACCCATATGACATAGTGGATCGTCTCTCAGACGTGACTTTTCGAATAAAATGTGGTCGGCGAGGTCATTTCAGTTGGAACGAAGTGAACAACAGAACAAATGACGCTGCTGAAGACGTGTCATCTGAAAAAGCCACTGTTGAAGAAGAAACTCTACCCGGTTTCGAGAAGGAAAACAATGAAGCCGTTAATGAAGTTATTACTACTGATGTGACTGCTACTGATAATGGGACATTTTCTGATGGAGCAGATGAACCCTACGTGAAGCAGAAGCCAATGAGATTGAGACCAGTACAAAAGAAGAAACGTCCTGTAAAATTAAGAGAGTTTGTTGTATTTTAATTTTGTGTTTGTAAATTCTGTACATTTAATTAAGTTATTGTTAATCATCTATTGGTTAATTGTAAATGGCTATTGTTCGGGACGAACAATACTAAGGAAGGGGCAGTGTTACGACAGCAGAAGTCACGTGACGCTGGGAACATGCGTGTTGGAGTTTCTTGACTGATCATGAATTTGCTCGGCAGCTCGAGTGTGATCTAGATGCCCTCTTTTTAGTATATAAGCCTGGCAAAGAAAGCCAGCTGGAGATAGATAATTGAGTCTACTGAACAGTAGTGATGGCGAGCCATAAACTGTGTGTGTTTTGTAGTCGTCGCATAGAGCGAAGTTATCAAGCTTGTGAATCACCTTGATTTATAGCGTGTATTATAAAAGTTGTTAAGTAAAGAGACGAGAAACGTATTGACTGTGGAAAATCGGTGTATTACAAAGTTTGTATCGAGAAAGAATAAACTAGTTTTAACTAAGAAAGGACTTGTATCGCTGAAGTATCTCGGAAAGAATTTCCACGGGAAATTAACAAACAAGTAGATACACAACATTATTATTAAGGCTTAACTGTTGCAATAAAAATACTAATTAGACCACAATTACTTTACGGGTCTCTGCTAACGAAATATTGTTAAATTATCAGCACAGTTAAAGAGTCAATGTCGACATAGTGGTAATGTGACTCATTATGTTACCTACTCAAGAGGCACCTCCTCTTTGAAAACAGCCAGGAGAGGTTCAGTATCATTCTTCTCTTCCTCTTCTTCTTCTATATGATAAGAGCAGTATTTCATGATGTTCACATCGTCATTTGCAACTTAACTCATTCACTTTCTGCTCTTTGTTCATACCAGAGTTACAGGGGCTCATAATTAATTTATAATTTCAGTTTATGGACATAACGACCAAATCTCATATTTGGATTAATAAAGTGGCTGAATCACATGATTAGGTCCAGTCCAAGCAAATTTCAAGGGCTTACATGCTGCTTGGGTATGCACCATGTAAGCATGTTCAAACAATTGTTATTTCACGGTCTTTACATCTTTTGTTCACTTTCCCTATCCGTTAATTTGTGAATTTGTGTTAATCAACTAATCCACATTTTCTTGCAGACATTTTGATATCTTCCATCTTATGGCTAGCCATACATGAGATCTGCTGGAAGTATAACTTCTAATTTGACTATTAATATGAGCATGTTAGGCTTAACTGTGGGAGGAGCAAATTCTTACATTTCTGTGCAGTGCATCATCATTACATTTTGCAAGTGATCATCTCACTTAGCTAATTTGAGCTCACAAATTTAAAAAGCATACATTTAACCAAACAAACAGATTAAGTATGTAGTTCTTGACTACACTACATACCTTACCTAATGTGACAAACAGCTAATTTTTGAAGTTTGTATAGATTTCTAGCACTCTGAAATGTGACATACACTGCTAAGTCAATTTGTTTTTTGATGGTTTAAACTTCGCAAAACAAATCTGCTTGCTGTAATATATATAAGACATAATTCCTAATGCCACATGAAAGTAGATGGTACATTATGGCATGCCACGAAGCCTGTATAGATCTTCTCAAGTGCTGGAATCAATATTGGCTCTGTTTTCCAGTAGTTGCAAGGACGATGTAGTGAATTAAACTAATGGTGTTATTCCAGTGCATATAGATGTTTGTCAATATGTGGCAATGAAAATACATCCTAACATATTCCACTTTCACCCCTCTGAAGTCCACAAAGAATCTAAGTGATGACTAGGTTTTGTCTGAAGTTAGAATTGTTACATATGTCAACATTTAACCTATCTCTAAACTGGTTAGATATTAAAAGTCTTACATTTTTAGTATTTATATGTTACTGGACGATGTTTTTTCTTCCCAGCCAGCCATATTTTGCAACTAGCTGGCAAAATGTTTACTGCTGGTCTGAGCTGAAACTGTCTGCAAAATATTAATCCAGCAATTTCATATGCATTATCAACTGTGTATTTGCGTGTTGATTGGAGCAGCTGAATATTACTAGCTGCACTGCTAGTTTCAGTCACTACTTCTTTCAGCATCATATCAACAATTCTTCCAGCAGCTATGTTTACAGTTTGTTCACCACAGTCACAAATCCAAACCAGAATGCATCTTTCTTTTGGAGAATAAGTGTCTGAGCAAGCATTCTTGATTTTTCAAAGTAAGCTGTGTATCTCAGGTGCTATATAACCAAACTATTAGCTGGTGGTGCAATTTGAGATTGTATTCACAGAATATCTAAAACACCGTTTATGCATCAGACAGTACTATAATACGATCATATGTATGTACTATTGTCATTCATTGCTGCTTTATATATCTTGTTCAATACTTAAAACCATACAGATAGACAATTTTTGTTGCAAATCTAATCCCAAATACTGACATTTAAGCTAAGATGCATAATATTAATTCCTACACATTTAATATTGAAATAAATAGTGATATCCAACAATATCAAGTAGAGATTAAGATCTTATACTGCATCAACTAAAATTTCTACATCACATCTCTATTTTTTCACGTGTATACTACAACTACTACACCTGAAGGAACAGATAGACAATTGTTATTTCCCGGACCAGCAGCTAGATGTTCACTATTTTAACAAAATAATCTGATAATATTTACAGTCATTCTTTGAAATTGGAGTTTGCAATTTTCCCTATTTTGTGTACATACAGACTCTTGTGGAAACATTGGATAAAGACATCTATGACACCAATGACCAAACTTTTCATAGTTGGAGCAACTATTTCTTTTACCTGCGCTCTCTCCCTTTCTTTCTATACGCCATGTATGCTGCATCGTCAATACAATTGGAGCAGGAGGCCAGTGTACTTTCTACTGCTTAGCTGGCAGCCATTTAGGCTGAACAGAGTCACTGTATGATGTTTGCTTGGGTAGTGCCATCTATTGTGGTTTCTCATAAATTGTAGTTGACACACATGGAGGATCAAACCTGAACAAACCTTTGTCTGAACAAAGCGTTGATCTGTTTCGAAAAAATTATACCAAAACCACATCCTTTTATACAAAACAGGTGTGTATGTGTGTTTTGACAAACAAATGCTCAAAACAACTTATAAAGACCAGAATAACAACTCGTACATGTTTTTCTGATCACACCCTACCTTCTTTGTAACTACCCGGGCATTTACTCAGTAACTACTCCATGCATCTAGACAATAACATCAATATAGAACAGTATGCAAACATTTTGGCTAAGACACTATCCGTTATATTAAGATTGGTGAATTTTTATAGAGTATGTCTGGATAGTATTTATCATCCTGTTTATTTGTTTGTAGTCAAGCACAAAGGTACACAAAGCTCTGCCTACCACGGGTATCGAAACCCGGTTTCTAGCGGTATAAGTCCTCATATTACTGCTTTCTTAAAAAAAAAGTAAATCCATACTTTCAACTTTCACGAACGAAAGAGATCTCGCTAAAGGGATTACTGAATTTTCAGAAGATAGCTCAGCATTTGTTCGAATACTTTTAGTGAAAATATCACCAACTGTTTCATTAGATACAGCTTATCACAATAGATGCTCCAAAACAATGTGTAAAACATATTCTATATCAGAATGTTAAGCGTTCGGAACAAAAGTTTGTGAGAAATATATGGTAAGCTAATGATAATATAGTATATTTTGGCTTTTAACTCTTGCAAATTACACCTATACTTTGTTTCTAGAACTTTAATTTCAGAAAATAATACTTTAATTAAATGTTCAATTAATATAAACCATTCAAAAATATTAATGAATAAATAACTAGTTTTGAGAGGATAAAATGTATAACCTAGCCAAAAATATTTTGCTTTCGTGATCCTCATCTTCAGAATTTTTTATTTTGATTCTATTGTATTTTGTATAATCTATATGAGATAATAACCCCTATTTGCATTTTAGATATTAAATGCAATTTTTAAATCATTAGTAACATTATAACTTTCCTTGAAGATGTTCAGTTCACTTACATAATTGTAATTTTTCCCTCTTAAGACGTCACGGAATATTTCAACAGAAGTTTTTCCAGTCAGTGGGTATAGATAATTGTAGATATCAATGTATTTTGTAATTATCATTTCATTTGGTTCGATTTTGTTAATTTCATTTTGCATTTTATATTAACTTTAAAAGAAAAATATTATTTTCTGTATATCACTTTTAAGTTTGGTTCATCTATTCCTTCGCTTTCATTCCAGCTCAGAGAATTTTCATAGAAGATAAAAAATTCCCAAGTTTATGTATATTTTTACACCCTGGTTCTAATGCCTCTATAAAGGAATACATTATATCCTTACTGTGTGAAAATATTAAGTATACTAGTATACTAAACTGTGTATTCTTGGCTAAGTGGGAAATGACAGCTGTTACTGAATGCTTTTGAAAATAACAACGTTTGCTGTATTTTAAACGTCAAGCTAGTTATTATTTACCCTTATTAGAAAAGGGGATGATAGCATAATGAATTACAACACTACAAGAATATGCGTTTAACTTAGAATATTCACCAAGCAGACATAACTGTAATGTTAGCAGTTTATGTCATCAACCTGCAAATAAATTTTCATCTGAGAAGTATTTAAACGCTGGTTATAACGAGAACAGGAATAATGAAGGGAGAGATGAAGTTTGAGAAAGTTGTAGTAACGTACGATAACGACGCCAATATAAACCAAGAAAATACAGTCTGATATTCTCATAGAACAACTAAAGCAATGGTAAAAGAACACAGAGAGGAATGACTTCCTTTTATTAGAATAATGGATTCAAAATATGCTCACAGCGTCGGAACCAGCATTATGTGCTGGAACTACAGGATTGTATGTCTAACGGATTTCAGATATTAAGTGGATGAAATAACGGTTTTTGGTGGAACGATCGGTGATTTCTAAAGAGACAAGAATGTAAATCTTGAGAATTCTTCATAGATCTAGGCAGATGGGAAACACGCAATCTTTTTTTAAATACCAGACTATATTTTATATATCGTAGTCAATAAATGATGTCGGTAAGTAGTTAAGGGGCTGAACTTCCCAGGGAAGGGAAACAGTATCTTAAACGAGGAAAATTGTGAAAAAGGTAAATATGGTGGGCCTTAGACGTGGCTGGTTAACCTCATGCGATGGAAAAAGGTAACCGGTATGCATTAGGAGTCTTCTAGTTCATTAAAATACATAATGAGTTCTTCTAAAAATATACTCAAGGCTCCCGTTTCTCAGTACTCTCATAATTAAATATAAAAGCGTCTGAAAATTCATATTTTGTCAAGAAAGCAACATATATAACGAAAGTTTATGCTCCTGCCATTAATTAATCAAATATTATTCATTTCGTCTTTTAAACAATAATCGCAGGAAATGTTTCTAAGTATATCATTTAATGCGGTTTTCTGAGAAAAAGTGTTTGGTTTCTTTTGAATGTTGAAAAAACATTGAATGGTCCTTTAAAGTGTTCGTTGATCGTAGTGTTTAATATTCTTCCCATTTCACTTGAATAAAATCATTCACAATGTGTCGCCGTTTATTTCGTATACTATTCCAATGGTTTCCTTTAGTTACACATTCATGATATTAGTAAAACACGTAGGTTCAAGAAGTATTGATAGAAATGAATAAAAACCTATAACCCGAGTGCTTTCGAAAGGTGGACCTTTCTTCTTCAGAGGCAAACTTTAGTTACACATAATATCGTCAAATAATATTCTTTATTGTTATTGGTAGTTTTTATATAACTAACTATTCCATATTAATCTTTTACTTTTTGATGAGGTGTTTCTATATTTCTGCATGGCTGTCGCTGCAATGTTCAATAAATGGATAACAGTTGTGATAAAGCTTTATTTCTTTTGTGGTGTTTTTGTTTTGATTTGACTGGTTGTTCTTTCTATCCTATCCTTCGAGATAACCACTTTCATAAAGGTTGAACTTCAGATATTTTCGTTAATTTTTTGTTTAAGTAAAAGAAGTTACATATGTCAAGTACGATTCGCATTATAAATATAATTGTCCAAGGTTTTGTTATAGATGGTATGCGGATTTCTCAACAACATATCATTCCAAGTGAATTGGTTTACTACATAAACACAGGTGGCAAACCCAGTTAATTTCCTAATGATGCGAATATCATGTTTCTTCATCTTCAATGGCAAAATGAATGTTACGGGGAATGTTGATAATATAGTTTAAAAAATACTGTTTCTCAAAGTCAGAGTTAAACCCACAGAAACATTATCAGCATACTTCGGCCAATGTACAGGAGTATGTACGGCTGTATTGAAGCCTACCTATCTAAATGAAGTAAAAAGAAACTGGCTAAGGAACTAGATAAAGCTCTGCCTTTACAGGGTCTTTCTATTTATAAGCCAATTATATCGTTGAATTAAAAGCAAAACTTTGTTGTTAGGTCAAATAATGTTTATTCTTAGTTTAGGATCACTGATGGTATTTTAAATAACTTGTTCGAATGTTTCTTCTCGAATAATTTGTGTATTCTAGTTTTGTAGATCGACACTTATTATTTTAGTTTTATGGTTTAATTTCTTCAAGGATTGAAGAAAATGAAGTGTGTTTTTGAATGTCTTTTCCGAGGTATCTCATAGTAAAATGATCCAAGCAAGAAGTGGACATTATGAAAGGGATTATTACTGGTGTTTTATGCACCATTTGTTAAACATAGAGCTGCAGTGTTCTGCCTTTGCTACACTGTAATCAATTACTTATTTGTTGTCTAATGCATGGCTCTTTTTGTTTTGCCCCCCAGTGGCACAGCGGTATGTTTACAGACTTACAATGTTAGAAACCGGGTTTCGATACCCGTGGTGGGCACAGCACAGATAGCCCATTGTGTAGCTTTATGCTTAATTTCTAACAAACAAACTCTTTTGTTTTATCTTTTTTAACACGGTTCATCTGCCTCTCATTGAAAGGTTAAATTTTTATCAAATTTTATATATTTTGTCGAGACTTTACCCTTCGTTCATGTACAGACTTATGCTGAGTATGACGGTTTTTGTCAGCCCTTTTGATAACATACGAAATCAAAAGCAAAACGATTTTATATGGGTGATACTGCAAAATGACTAAACATAATAGCACATGCGCTGCCACGAATAACCAATACACTTTGAATAAAAGGAGACCCTGATCTGTTTGTTATTTTATCAGCAACAATGGAGCTTCCATGTTCCCCTCTTTATTCTACGAGGATGTCAGAATTTGTAATTGATTTACGTTGGCACCCTTATTGTACATTAACACATCAAAATAGACTCGAATACGACTTTCTTGAACAATAGTACTTGAAAAATAGTAATTTTCTAATAAACAAATCAGTCAGCATTGGTTTTAAAACCTTATAATAAATATTTAGAGATGATCTTGGATAAAATATTTTATTAGTAAAAATTGCCCATCACAATCGAAATAAGTTTCAATTTGTTGTTACAGTACGATAATAATGTGTACAGTGAAATACTAAATATTCTAACTTAAAAATATAATAAGACAATTAAATACAAACCACCTATTGTAAAAGATTAAAGCAAACGGAATATTTCAATAAACATTCAAATAGTTATGTTTAACAACATGCAAATGTTTATATCTCATGAACGAAGAAGTATTTACGGGATGTTCGTCACGGGAAGTCAGGAGCACACTCTAATGTATAGTTCTTGGCAATCTTCAAGCCTTTAAAAAGAAATAAACAATGTTTCAACTATATTAAAATAATGTTTTAGGATTCGTAATTAAACGTGATTCCAAGGGTAAAAGAGATCATCTTGCTAATTAGCAGTACGTCAGTTACCACTTCCATTTTTTTCCAGTAATTTTACTTTTACCTTATAAATTCCTAGATGGTTTTGGAAGAGTATGTTAATGTACCTAAAGTATCTTACAATCTTAGAAGACTGAATTAGGAAAGTGAGGTCGTACATGATAACATATTACACAATATCTATGTGCTGAGTTTCACATATATTACCCAAAATTTATTAAGCATTATTTTTCCAAATGTATCTTTAAATAAAAAACACGCCAGATCAGTCTTGCCATAGCAATTGATATCGTCTCTGACCATTACAGACCTAACAGACGTGTTCTACTGAACAAGCATTGTGGTAGCGATCCCAAGGTAGTTTCCACACTCTAGCATGATATTTTGTGCATCCAAGGAACAAATCGGACTCATTTATGAAAAGGACCGATCTTCAAGCTCAGATAGTCCAATTCAGGAGATCCTTGGGTGATTTACTCGAGTTTACTTGAGTCTACTTTGGAAAAATATGGGGATACATGAACTATAGATGCGTTTTGAAGGTTTCAACATAGTTCTGTGTTGATGCTGTCTGGAAAGAATCTTAGCTAGTTTGTATGATCAGGAAGCAGTCTTGTCTTGGTTTATGAATCAGTTCACCACCTTCTTGCTAGCTCTTTATATTTCTTTGGTGGCTAGGGCAATCTGCGGGCCGTGGGATCGAAACTAGTCGCCAAACATGATCGCCCTTTGAGTAGTGGAGGCATTATAACGTCACCGTCAATTCTCCAATTCGTTTGGTGGTGTTCGATTAACTGCCTTCCCACTAGGCTATCACTTCAAAATTAGGGACGGCTAGAGCAGATAGCCCTTAATTTACTTTGAGCGAAATTCAAAAACATTTCCTTGGAGTCTGTATCGTATATGGTAAATAACACTCTCGTTCCCACCTAAGACGGAAACAACACTGTGTTGAAACACTTCCGTGTTATAATTCATTCAAACTTAAACGTCTTCCGATACGTCCTGGCTCATAATGGTGCAAAATACAAGTTTTGTAAAACATAAGCTCAGAGAAATGTAAAAATATGCTACATGGCAAAGAACGTCTCATATGTTAAATATACCTTTACAGGAATAGACTGTATTACACGAGTGATAACAAAGCAAAACAGCCTATAATGAAACTAATTATTCATTCATTGCTTGAAACTAAAGTCTACTGCTTACCATACACGTCACAGGTTTGGAGAATTGGTTATACATTAACACAGAGAAATAGTGATCTCTAGAAAATTTGAAGTAGCACAGAAAATTTAAACTTTAAAAATACTGAAAACAACAAAAGGACAGATGGATTGAAGTAATCTTCAGAATAACGTCAAAAGACCGTCAATATATAACATGATAATATTTTCCCCACTTTTTATCAGTAAAATTCCCACCCCATTGTGATGCTTGAAGAAGTTCTCTATATACTCTCTTGATAATTGCATTACAAATACAATTTCAAACTACAAATATATAAAGAAAAAACAAAAATAACTGATCCTTGATTTAGGCATGCCACATCTTTACAAACTGATCACAGTATCCACCTTCCTTCAATGGCTAATATCTTGGAACGTTTGATATTAATACAGTTTTTTATTTTTATCCATTGGTCGGATGCAAAACAATTTACAAATTGTGAAAAGCTGCTGCTCGCCCATTATAAAATAAAGTTTATTATTCAGGGTATTTCGCTAAACAAATTGAAGTTATCTGTTATTGATAGAACCAGTCTTAAAAAATAATTTCCGTTTGACATTTTGAAACATCCATAACAACATTTGAAAACATTAGGTTTCAAATATACTTACAAATGGTTTACAAAATTTATTTTATGCAAACTATGAAATTAATATATATAAATATATATTTATTAGAAGACAGCTTTGCATATATAGCAGACTGATGCAATATGGTGATTGGGCAAGTAAAACGTAAGACAATATTTGTGGTTATTTCTCACCTGATCTATAGTAATCATACATGTAAGCTTTGGCAGGTTGTGCCTCCTCTACAACAATTTCCTGTACAATGTCGAAAATGTAGCATCTGCGAATCTTTGGAAGCTTTAAAAGAAGTTCATATTAAATATTTTTTACTACACTGCCCATGCACATAACATTTCGCACAAAAATTACTATATTCAGCTACGTGCAAGAAATTTCTAATGTTTGATTAGCATGACAAAATATTAATAGACCATTAAACCAACGTTCATATTAGGTTAAATACGATAATATAGTTAGAAAATGCTGAACCAGTAGCCAAATCAACGCTCAGAACACGTTTAAACTTTCACATTTGTTTCGGGTACGTTGTTTTTCTCTGCAAACTTTTCATTTACAAGAAAACTTGTTCACAAATTTTGCTGTACCTCAGAGACTTTCCATCGAAATGAGCCGAATAGTTCCTTTCTGAAGATTTGTATTTGAATAATATTTAACAATTACTTTAATGAATTAAATACGAATATTTATAGATACATAAGTAGATACAGATATGGAAAAATGAGGTTGAACATAACATTTAGATCTTTTTTCATAATGTGTAGTAAAATCATTTTAAGATATTCAAGTTTGTACGTATGTATAAAAATGTAAATACGAGATCTATTAAGCATAAATAATAAATATAATAAAAATCAGTAACATTAAGCAAATAAACATACTTGTTTGTTGAGTTATAATAGGTCTCCACCCTTGAATAGAAATTACATATGGAATAGTTAAGAGCGCTTGAAAGTAATAATAGGAATATATTTATAACCAATTTAAGTTCAAAATGACTTAATAAAGACGTTTCTGATGTATACCATTTTTGTAAGTTGAAATCAATCAATATTCAAAGTTAAATTATCACAGTTTATAAATGTTGTTATAATAGTTGGGATGATAAATAACACAAAAAAATAAAGTACAGCATTCTTACTGAACATCAAAATCATAGCAAACCTCATAGGGAACCACGTACCTCTGTGAAATACAGGTACACATTATTCTTCTCCACTTCGAAACGCTTTATCTCAGATGATTCACTAAGGATAAGCTATAGAGAAATATAGTAATTGATAAGTACTGGATTATTTTTTAAATACCCAAAGAATAAAAGATGTAAATTTAAAGATAAAACACTTATTTTTACTTTTAAGCAAGTTTGTTTGTCAAATAAACAGTTTTTATTTCTAAATTGTAAACTTTTACTAAATAGGTACAAGATTTGTCAAAATATTTTTATTTTGCACATGTACCATTAAATCTTGAAATTTCGTTAGTTTAGAATACAAATGAACGATTTTTAACATGTGCAGGTTGTCTTTAGTTAAAAATCAAACAATTGGTCGCATAGAAATTCTCTCATCATTTTCAATTTTCACATCTACTGGAAGATACCCTGGTTCATGCTGTGATGAAGTGTCGCACCCAATACGAATAACCTATAGCATTGGTGAACAAAATACATCTAATAGGAACAGCGTATAGAGCTAGTATGCAAATTATCATCCAATAAGAACAGTTTATGGGACTTAAATATAAGAAAGAACCAAGTTTTTAAAAAAATCACGCAATTTTTTATATCGGTTGTACATGATAAAACTCTTGTTTATTATGTTCAAAACGTTTCACCAGGTTTACCAGTTGAGACGAAAGTTCTCATCTGATGATGTCAGATAAACCTAGTGTAACGTAGTGAACAAAATAAACAAACATTTTACTCTGAAAAACGTGTATGAAGTCTACAGCACCAGCATTGGAAATGCCATCCAATAGGAACAGCATATAGCACCAGCATTGGAAATGCCATCCAATAGGAACAGCTTATAGCACCAGCATTGGAAATGCCATCTGATAGAAAGAGCATACAGCACCAGCAATGGAAATGCCATCCAATAGAAAGAGCATACAGCACCAGCATTGGAAATGCCATCTAATAGGAACAGCCTATAGCACCAGCATTGGAAATGCCATCTAATAGGAACAACCTATAGCACCAGCATTGGAAATGCCATCTAATAGGAACAGCCTATAGCACCAGCATTGGAAATGCCATCTAATAGAAAGAGCTTATGGCACCAGTATTCGAAATGCCATCTAATAGAAAGAGCTTATAGTACCAGTGTTCGAAATGACATCTAATAGAAAGAGCTTAGAGGACCAGTATTCGAAATGCCATCTAATAGAAAGAGCTTAGAGCACCAGTATTCGAAATTCCATCTAATAGAAAGAGCTTAGAGCACCAGTATTCGAAATGCCATCTAATAGAAAGAGCTTTTAGCACCAGTATTCGAAATGCCATCCAATAGGAAGAGCTTTTAGCACCAGTATTCGAAATGCCATCCAATAGGAAGAGCTTTTAGCACCAGTATTCGAAATGCCATCTAATAGGAAGAGCTTAGAGCACCAGTATTCGAAATGCCATCTAATGGGAAGAGCTTTTAGCACCAGTATTCGAAATGCCATCTAACAGGAAAAGCTTTTAGCACCAGTATTCGAAATGCCATCCAATAAGAAGAGATTTTAGCACCAGTATTCGAAATGCCACCTAATAGGAAGAGCTTATAGCACCTGTATTCGAAATGCAATCTAATAGGAAGAGCTTTTAGCACCAGTATTCGAAATGCCATCTAATAAGAAGAGCTTATAGCACCAGTATTCGAAACGCCATCTAATAGGAAGAGCTTATAGCACCAGTATTCCAAACATCATCTAACTCGAACAATCAATAGCACTAGTATATGAAATTCCATTCAATAGGAACAGCCTATAGCTCCAATATTGGATATACACTGTAATGGAATAGCCAGTAACACAGTAAATCGTTTCTTGCCAAGGTTGGTTGCACGTAAATCACGATCCGGCCCTTATTGTTATTTCAGCACTCATATTAAAATGGATTTACATATTAGATTTTAAATCCATATTTATTCTACACTTCAAGACTTTGTTTACCATTACTCTAATTAAACATCTTTCCATATAAATTCAAAGTAGATAGTTAAATAATGATGTGAACAAGTTTGTTGCACTTTAAAAACTTTTAAGTATCATGAACATATTTTGATAACGATTTTGTTCTTGGTAAGCACAGACGAAAATAAATGTTAAAAACACCATATCTATCTATCGTTTTATTTAAAAATAAATAATGCTCATAACTTTTATTCTAGTAGTTTACCTTTTGTAAAGAAGTCTTTTCTGGAACATAACCAGAGACCATACTAATATCAACAACAGACATCCCGGGAGTTTGTAAAGATTTTGGTTGTCTACAAAAATAAAGAAACTTGTGCCAAAGAGAGAGTGAAAAAGAAAGCAAGAATTCAACACAACTTCAAATTTCAAACAGAAGAAAATTTATTTCTCTGGAAAGCATAAACCTAAGTACGTTAGCAAAATATAAACACTTTATTTCATAGTTTGTATTACATCGACATGTTTCTATTAGATAGAAAATTAGGGTAAAAAAAATCAACTTGTTAATTTGTCCAATTATTTGAAAACACATTGCAACAGATAATTAAATGCTAAAAATATCTTCAAAAGAAATACAACATTCCGAACTCCAGTACATATGACAGCGAAGACTTTACCATTAATGGTTCGAACTCCACCTCAGACTGCAAAGAAAGTACTATACATTTTTGTGTCAGGTAAGTTTAACACGGGAAAAGTCCTGAATAAACCAAATAATCCCTGATATTTGAAACACAAGAGACTGGTGTGACTTTTTAAAACAGAAACTCGTATCAATTTTCGATTTGGTGAAAATTTATTTCGACGTAGTTGCAGCAATCTTGAATTTGGTTGATTATTATTAATAAAGTCGTTCAAGGGATATTACGAATGATAAAATAAGCGTAACCTAGATATATACAGCCAATTAATGTTACTTTAATAACACTACTAAGGTTAAGCAGATTTAACAACATGTTTGTGTTCATATTCGATACAGTCGTTAATTAATGAACAGAATATTATTTCATTTAAAAAACTAATATTAAACAAATGCAGAAGTAAACATAACTATTTATTTTAAGAAATATTTTTCAAACCTAAACATGTCTAATAAAGATTTGAAATAATTCGATAATGAATATCCGGTAGTGCGTCTATCGTATGACCATGTTATACTGGTAGGCTACCAAAAAAAGTGCAAAAATATAGCTATGAAGAGCAATTAATGTTATTTATTTATTTAAAGTTATAAATAGTAGGCCGAAGTATCAAACGTTAGGTTTTGTAAGTGTATAAACTCAGTTACTGTCTACTTTTAATAACTTACACATTTGTGCTTTATTAGTTTACTCCCGTATGTGGAATTTCTTGTAGTGACACAAACTGAGAAATTAACTGTTTGAAACATGTATGTAGAGAGTTATTGATGCTTACATTCAGAGTTGATATAGCAGACAAATGAATCATTTCATTGTGGAAATTATTCATGACTGTTTCTGAATTTAGTGCTTATATAGTTTAATGCAAGTATTCATAATACGAAATACAATATAATTTATACAAGTCTTAGAAACATCGATAAGGTAATACGTTTGGCTGAAAAGCACGTAATCAGTACAGTAAAAGAGCTTTGTTAGTGCAAGTGATATATAAATTGAAAATTAGAATAGTACATGAACTTAGATTACGGTGTTTCAGTCCCGACATTTGTTTCTTCAAATGACGAGTTCTAAAATTAAACAAACAATGCTTTCAGAAGGAACTTGTAGAATTGGATGGATAAGTTGAATTCCTTGTGCTACACTTTTTATAGTTTGCAAAGTGTAAGAAACTGATTAAAAATAATTATGTACTCAGTAACAACATGAAGATTTTTCACACTTAATAGATCCTAAAGAGTTTTAGTAAACTAACCTGGATAAGAACACACCCTTGGCCTTTTGCAGTCACTTTCAGAACAGTGGGAATCTTCTTTACCGCCATATTCTGCGAGACAAGTCTGTTGTCATTATTCACTAAGAAATTCATTTTCATCTCCGTGTTTTCTACTTTAAGCTGAATATTCGTGGGCTCAGATTCAACAAACATAGAATACAATGAAAGGGCGTGAAGTCCAACAACCGTATCCTTGGAGAGATAAAAAGGAAACTTTGTAACTGTTACATTTAAAATAGTGTTCTTTATAGTAATATTACAAGTGTATATATCCGTTGAAAACTAAACATCTTTGAACTTATAAAGGAAAGCGCTGTGTATTTGAAGAAGGTCGACATTTCCAAATGGCACTATGCTATATTGAACACCAGATATCTAATAACATTGTACCTTATTAAAAGTTTAATTCTTCGTTTCAATTATGGGTGATTTTTTATAACTGAGAACTGTGTAACCACAAATGTTTCTAGGTTGTCAAGTCTGTTTGAAAATTGGAATACATATTATGTGACGAAATAATAATAAAATTTTAATTACAACTTATTCGTAAAAGCGATGTATTACATGTATACCTGCTGAAACCAGAAAATAGTGCTGGTTATGATAGCTGAAACCGCGATAAATACAATAAAACTACGATGTCATCACCTAGGAAGACAAACAATACAGCGAATTGATATTTTATGGGTGTTGTATAGTTCTATATTTACTAAAAGAAAACAATATTAAAATTAATTACTGAAATCCCAAGCACACATCTATTTAAAGAGATGAGGATAAATGAGTTGAAATGTTTCATCTTCAAATTCATCTTAACTATACAAACCTGGGTTGACATAAATCCTCCTTTAGAATTGATTTGCGTTGTTAGCCAAAGAACAATAGGTTTAGCGTTTTCCACGGTATCCTGTTTTTTTGATGTCATTAAGGCTAACAAAGCGTAACTTGCAATTTCAATGTCCATAGAGTTAGGCTTAGAATCCTTGTCGGTCTTCCAAAATTTCATGTGACCTTAAGAGTAAGCAAACACGTCAAGACTCAGTGAAATTTCACATAATATTGCTTACATTATATTCTGTATTATCTATAAAGATTTAATTGGTAATGATAAGTGCAAGTAATTGGACTATCTGGCCTGAAGAGACGTGTTGACATTCACAAAGACTTCATAAAGTAAAACACCTAAATATTTGTTTTTCAACATCATCAGGTGATCCAACTTTAAGATCCTAACGTGTCTGAATCTGAGAAAAAAGGTTCAATCAACTGGTACATACAAGTTATAACATGTGTAAAATTGTGATTTTTTTATCTAAATTTTTGTCGTTCTTATAAATTACTCGGCCTTTGTTTATGTGCTAATGAGTTCAATATATCCGATTATTAAATATTCAAAAAGATAAGATATTCCCTATAAAGAAAACAAAAACAATATAATTATATTATGGTAAGTTAATGACCACGATTAACAAATATTTTCGAACCTGTTCTTCATCGGATGTCTCTTTATAGATTTTTTAATCACAAGTCAGTTTACTTTAAGGAATATATCATCTGATAAAGAGCTTGAGTAATTTTACTTGCACATTTTCTTTTCTTACTATTGAAGTAAAGAGAATAAGAAGGAACATATTTTTACTGTTCACGAGGAAAGAATGACTTAGATATGTATCTTAGTTTACCAACCTCTAATTTCGGCTCTTTCTTCGAGCTGCTCCAAGTACTCATTCTGTGGCAAGTTTGCCAAAGAAACAGCATAAGCCATCAAAGCTAGAAGGTAGGTAGGATAAGATTCAATGTTTCTTATACATGAGAAGCCAGACAAGATGACAGGATCGTTCATAGAATATCCATATTCCAATAAAGAAGTCAAAACATAAGCTGTCAGGGCTTGATCACTGCCTTCAACTCCACCCTGTATAAGTATTTAAAAAGTGTCCTTTCTATCAGTTGGAATTTTGTAACATGAAGAAATAAAAATTTAGTTTTTTATACTAATATCATTTGTCAGAATCGCTACATTTTAATCAACGATACTGCTACATTTGTTTTAGGTGAAACATACCAACTTTAGCTTAAATTCATATTTAATTCTATCCTTTCTTAAAAATATACAAATTAAAGTAATACAAGTTATAGGCAAAACACTTTTTTTTATGAAACATCTAAAATTGGTGTTTGTTTGCTTATAGAATTTATAATTTCTCCAGATCAAGTCTTACAGTAAAAAGTGATTCTATATTACTTTAATGAATGGTATCAATAAGGCAAACTGTAAGCATGGGGTGTTTAGAATTTTCAGTTTAAAATGTTGATTTCTTTGGATGTATAATGTTTTCAATGATGTTTCAACTTAACTGTTTTAAAATGAGACTTTTATTAAACAATTGAATTTCAGCAAATATTGTATATATTTATGTAATAAGTCGAAATAAGGTACAGCAACAAACGCCATTTATCCCTTCGGACATTAAGAAATTTCATTTTACTATATTGTAACTAGTGCAGTGGATGATGTGATTTTAATATCATGATAAAATGTTGACCTTGCAACTTGTTAATAAAGCTTGAGTGGACTGTATAACCAGAAATGAATTCATGAAGCACATACTTTAATGTTTGTATATTTTAGAGCAAAGCCACTTAGGTTATCTGTTGTGTCCTTCGAGGGGAATCGAACTCTATTTAATTTAATTTAATATTTTGAGCAAAATTTACTTAACGATTTCAATGCTCACTACTTTTACAATTTAAAGGATAAAACTAAATCTGTGTATTATTACACAAGTATAACATGTGGTTAGAATAGTTAAATTTACAGAACACATTCGTTAAACATTTTTAAGCATTGCCTTTTCCTCAGAGCTTATTTTAAGAGACGTCAATTGTGAAAAAATTAACCTTCATAGCTTGATGTATCACATTTCCTACTGAATGAAAGCAGCCATCCTCTCGTCTCTGTTTGACGATCCAATTATACGTTTTCTCCAAGTCCGTATCATCGATAGTGATAAATTTCTTTGCTTGATAAAAGGATTTAGCTACAAAAGCCGTCAACCAAAGACTACCTTCTTTGTCTCTTTCACCAAATGCACTATAAGAACCGTCTTGGTGACGATATTTCAGTTCTCTCTGATAGCCTGATAAAATGAAAAAAACAAAACAAAAAAACACATAAACCCATTTTTTATATTCTCAGAGACAACAAGAACTTCTTAGCAAAGGAAACTCAACGCAACCGTTCTGAACAGATAAGTTCAATCAAGTTAGCAATTACAAAGTATCCAATAAAATCGTTACAACAAAATAAAGTATAGGGTAGTGTCTTTTAAAATGGCATAACATATGATAATTAATCAAAGTAAAATATTCCATCCAATCATAGTTGCTAAACCAAGATGACGTACTCCTTTATTTCAAAAACTAAATGACTTACACTTTGGACGGACGATTTATCCACTTATAAAGACGTGTTAGAATTTCTTAAAAGCAGTTTTGAGGTACCAATTAGAAACATAAGAATTTGGCTACTCAGAGCTTAATGTGTTTCATGTGAAGGTACCGATTCTTGGTAACGACTTTTCACTAAGAACAATGTGAATGTGAACCATATTGTTTTTTTTTTTGTTTTTTATAGAGATCTTCAACCGTTACTGCTTATGCGTAACTTTTGAGTAAAGCAAAACTATGCTATTGGCATAGCTTATTCTTGTAACGATCACAAAGATTTTAAAAATAATGTTCTTATAGTGTAGGATCAGTTACTCAAAATTCTTTTACATAAAATTATGCTCAAAATTACAACAATTTACAGCATTTTTATACAACTTTCTGCAAATTATTTGTTTTCACAGATGCAATATGGAAATTATTGT
This sequence comes from Limulus polyphemus, assembly GCF_000517525.1. Classification (NCBI taxonomy): domain Eukaryota; kingdom Metazoa; phylum Arthropoda; class Merostomata; order Xiphosura; family Limulidae; genus Limulus; species Limulus polyphemus. The sequence continues at coordinate 17,807 of NW_013665694.1, read as the reverse complement.
GTAAACAAATTTTGTTTTAAAGAATGAAAAACATAGACCTCAAACATGCTAACGAGAAAAGTCCAAATAGATTATTACCCTTCGTTCCGGTGATACAACATTGCAAAAATGTTATAGAATATATCACAGGAGTATTTTTAATTAGTTTATTGCCACATTTTATAGATATAAACGTAAGTTAAATATCCGGAAAGCTTGAAAAAATTCAAAGGTTATCTCTGCATACCATGAGGCTATAGTGCTGACATGTGAAAATACCATCTTTGTACGGATTGGATGACAATAAGACACGTTTTCCTCAACACAAAGCGCCCAGCCACATTTCAGTATCTCTATGCGATAAAAGTACGAACGTGAATTTACGTTCTGCAATTCGCAGACAGTTTCAATAAACTTATGCACCTTTTGTTGATTAGAAAAATTTTTCAGAAATCGTCATCTTCGTGCTGATAATGGAATTTGGAAAGCAAGTTAAAACTATACTGACCTCATTGCATCACACAAAAGCCTTCTCTAATAGTTATGCATTATTAAAATATTCTTACAAAACTACTTTTCTACAATGGGAATTGAGCTGAAGCGTAATACTCTATATCTACCTTATCAAAACTTTCCGAATTAAAATTCTCTAATCCATTTATAGGTTATTACTGTGAAATCATATAGCCCTAAGTACAATAACTTTGTGTATGAATGCTGAATGCCATCTCATTCTCTTTGTAATGAATACCTTTACTTCAAAATGTCATATTCTATTTTAAACAGAACAGTGAGATTAGCTTACTTTAAAGATACGCAAACTTAATATTTGAAATGCAATAATAAATAAGTGGTAAAATGTAATTTGTTTCTTAAAAGAGCAGCAACTGACCTTAATGATTAACAATAGTGTGTTAACTAGCTTAGAGCTACACGAGAATGTTTGCTACGTTTGGTCAATATTATGTTAAAGTTATAATATGACATACGGAAAATAAAGTGTAAATAAGTTCAAAAACGATATAATAACCCATTCACTTTAAGAACGATTACACTTAAAATATATAGATCTTTGACCTGCTCGTTTAGCCAATATATCGTATATGCGTCGTTCAGGTCGAAATTAGTTATAGAAATTGATAAGTTATGATGAATTTAATTGAACATTTTCGAATCTTGTACAACATATGAAACCAAATTAAATAAACTAACTGAAAAAGTACAAACGGTAGTTAAAATTGAGGTAATGGGAAAAATTATCAGGTCAATGTTTCGGCCAACTGATCTTCATTGGGATCCAGTGGATGGATTTTGGCCAAAATAGTTTTGTAGTTCTTTAACATGATTTTATAATATCGTTGCTGTTTTTGTCGCTATTTGTGACTGATTTAACACGTTAGCTTTGACCTCTTTTATCTTTTATAGCTCACCAATTTGCATGAAATTTAAAGTTTTAGTTTTCAGGTCTTCGGTAACAAGGTTAGTTGCTGTGATATAGTTCAAGACGAAGATGTTTGGCGCGAAAAGGATCATATTTTGTTCTCCACATCCAACAGGTAAACGTACAAGACTTTCTAGTCCGTTAAGAGCTGGGCCCATGAGATCACCTGTAAAACAAAACAAAAAAAAAGAATGATACGAATGCTCCTATGACAACTGAATAACCTGAACGTATTAGTGGCTTCGGTACACAAAAACTAGTTACCTTAATCTTGATGTTAGCTAAAATTGAATGAACATAATTTTCAAATATTTTCGATTTATTGGTATACAAGTTTAGACTTATGCAAGACTTGTATAGAAATTTTAAAGATTTTTTTTTTTTACCAGAGGTAAAAATTTAAAGGAGAATCTGTGACGAAGAGGCTTAACGCATTCTTTGATTGGTGGTACTCTCTGCTGTGGACTGCAGTTTTGCCCATTTAAGGCTCATCAGCACAGTTTGGGTCAGCAAACCAAAGAAATACCACAGGCCTCATATAATGATGAAGGGTAGATACATCCAATGAAAGAGTTCATTAGGCCTCCACGTCACAGAGTCTCTTTTCAATTTCGCTTCTGATGAAAAATAAATAAATATATATATAAAATTACCGTTTTTACGTCATGTTTACAGAAATAAAATCAATATAACAATACCGTTTTCCTTCGTTAGATGTAAAGTAGAAAATTTAATAAAATGTTATAGTGTTGACGATGCGATCATTAGTGATGTTACTAAGTATAATGATTTTGCTAGTGGAAATGTTCTGCCAAACATTAAAACCAACCTGCGATGGTCATTTTCGGAATAAGAGCATTTTTTATGTTTCCTGATAAATTGTTTGTTTGTTTGTTACGGATTTCGCGCAAAGCTACACTAGGGCTATCATCGCGAACCGTCCCTAATTAAGCAGCGTAATACTAAAAAGGGAAGGCAGCTAGTCATCACCACCCACCGCCAACTCTTGGGCTACTCTTTTACCAACGAATAGGGGGATTGACCGTCACATTATAACGCTCCAACGGTTGAAAGAGCGAGCATGTTTGGTCGAACCCGCGACCCTCAGATTGCGAGTCGAGCGCCCTAACCACCTGACCATGCCGGGCCATTGTATTATTTCTAGTTACACATTGCATTATCTTTGTCTTGCAATGTTATTTTATAGTTTTTTAATACATATTAAAACTACATTTACATGTTATCATTCTATATTAATTTTATTTTTTCCGTGCTTCGTTTTTCATTTTATTTACATCGTAAACCATTGCTATACCCAAAAATGCACGATTATGACTTGTATGAGTTTCTTACTTTTATAGAACACAAATTATTTTTGTATTCTTCAACTCTGTATATTAATCCACGAGCAAAACATAACCTTATTTTATGTTAATATTCTTTTATCTTATAATAAACTGATGACGCTATGATTTTGTCGGTGTTAGTGTTCATGATGTCCCATTCACAAACAAACAAAACAAAGAATACAAGTAAAAATTTAAAACATGGATGCTTAAAGACTGGAATTAGGTTAATAATTAAAATAATTTAAAGCTGGAAGTTTTATACAAGTAGGTGGCAGTTGTTTATCAGAAAGAAAGAAAAAAACTTTTACTTATTACAGATAGAAATAATATCAAAGGTTTGTTAAGGACCGAAGATAAGTGGATTAAGATTGACGATAAGGGTTGACATTTTACAATGGTAACACAGTAATTCTCAGTAATGCCCAGTCTCAATTAGCATTATTGCTAAAATGGTTAGTGTGGTTGAATTACTGTTCAATGCTCTTACAATAACCCACAAGGATATATAACTTGACTACATACTGATGGTTACATTTCATAACTGTGTGAAACAAATGTAAACATTTTCTTTTATCAGATGAGGCGGCGAGTTTGTGATTCCTGGAGCTCCCTATTTTTGCTGATATAATTACTAAACGTGAGTAAAGAAAGCACTTTAAGAGCAGTGACACTAATTTTTTTCTGTATGTAGAGTCTGTACTATCCCAATCCTATTCAGAGTTTTGTCAAAATCATATCCATCATTCCTTCTGGTGAGAAGTTTCTTAATGTGGAAAACACTATCTTGTGTTTCTTTGTTCTCATGATCTTTATTTTCTATTTATGTAATTAAAGATTCACTTTCACTTTGTCTTACATTATGGTTGGTCTCGTTCTTCAAACTCTGCCATAGTAAAGGATTCAGACATAACATTCTCTGCAGGTATTATTCTTACCTGTTAAGCTAACCAATGCACCTGAAAACACCAAAGGTTTATAAGGGTCAGGGCAATCTGATAGAATAGAAAATGTCAGATCTTAGCATATCTGAATGTCATCTTCTTGCAAATGATTTAAACGTATGCAGTTCATGGAATATTATTTTTTGAGCGTGTTTAGCAACAATGATCAAACAAGTCTGAGTAACAAGTGTTCAGGGACTGAATTAATTAGTAAGTTTTCTCTTCTTTGTTGAACGATATATTTTAAATATCACGAACAAATCTGCACCAGCAGAGCTAAAACTAGCACATCTGCTTGTACAATAAAAGGTGTACATCACAACTATCACCCAGAACGTTTTGGATCCTATATTATTTTTTCTGTTCAAAGAAATGGTCGTTCAGTTAGCCTGTCATGCTAATCTCATACTTTTTGGTTTAGAACAATTAGTAATTCTTTTTTTTTTCAACAAAATAGCTCTTAGCCCTACTTCAGATCCACTCTTGAAAATATTGGGGCTAGATCCCGATTGCTTGATTTCTGCCATGTTTTATGTAAATGGAAACTGGAATTATGTGATTTCCTTTAATTGTTCAACACTGGTACTCCTGATAGATGTTTTAAAATTGAAATGCTTGTCTTAACTTGTGTGTTTTACCTAGTTGTATTAAATTTATGAAAATTAAGTAAGTCAATAAACTTCCATTGTATATAAGTGATAATAAAATGTTATGATTATTGGTGTGAATATGTTTTTCATTTCACTTCATCCAATCGAAATAATGCTCTTCCACATGAAATTTCTCTTCTTGTCCAAATGGAAGTTGGATTTAACATGGTCAATCAAATGAAGCCGTGTTTCTAAAAAACGGTATCAAACATTTTAACATACATGTCTAGATACATTAAACAATGAAGTAGTAAAAGAATTTCATCTTATAGTTTAGACACAACTCAGGATAAGAAATAATGTCAAACTCGACCCACACCTTGCCTCTACTAGGTGTCATAAATAAAAAGAAACGATGAAAATAGCAAAATATTCATATTATATTTATGTTAGTAACGAGTTTTTGAATTAGTTTACACGTAGAAACTTTCTGAACAAGCGTTTTTATTTTTCTGATACTGGAATCTGATTTTTATGAACTAAAATTTGAACCAATTTTAAGCGAGAATAAGTACAAAAAGAGTAAAAAAACTTCGTTGTTCGTGTATTATTACATCTTATGTTTAGAGCAAGTTGTATTAGTAACAGTATCCATACTAACCAGACAGGTACTTTAACTAACAAAGCTACCGACTATCTGATCCCGTTAGAATCCTCATTTAATTTTGGGTAATGATTGAAAATGTAAACGATAGAAGAACTTTCTTATAGAAGATAGAAATATAGCAAATCAACTCACCAGATACAGAAACATATGCACGCGCTGATTCGTGTACCACGTTGCTTGGTGGTTTTAATTCAAAGTTTTCCATATACTGCTGACTTTGAGGCTCTGTGACGTGTAAAGATAAAAAAAGCAGTCAGTTAAGTTGGGAATGGTTAAATTAATTATGATTTTCTTTTCGAAAATTTATTAACGAAAGTAAACGATTTTTAACATCAGTTCAAGAAACCCCGGCTGTTTACGGCACAAAATCTGAGATAAACATTTATCAGGTGAGTAGGTAAAATATTTTGCCTATACGAACAACAATCAGATTCTGTGTTATTACAATATAAATAGCATTGGTAAATTCAGTGTTTATTACGAGTTACTTGGCGTAGGATGTTTTCTATACGTATTTAGCACTAGAACGCTATTGTTATTTACCTTTTAGACAAGCATATGTCGTTTTGGTTTCTTCTTTAGGAAAACCTTCTGCCTGTAAAGAAAAGGGTTATTCTATAGTAAGTACGGAAAATTCGAATATTAACAATTGTGTTAAAATACAATTATTTAAAAAACACATTAGGATCATAGAAATAGACAGAAAAGTTACTATTCAAGAGCCCAATAAACCGAGAGCTTTCGGAAAGATTTGTTATTGTTGTTCGGAAAACGCTCAGATCAAAGAAAGCATAAACCATGATTTTTGTGACTAGCGATAGAACATAAAAACAGGATTGAGTTTCTTTACAGAAATTTACAAAAAAAAAATCGAAGCAACTCAATATGGAGCACCTATATAATTTTTTTCCTGAAAATAAATTATTTCACTGACTTTATAACAACAGTAGGCACTACTTAAAAATAGAGTCCTTACATATCATTAATGTTTAATGAGAATTGCAGTATTATATATATTTTATATTGTTCATTCACATATTTTTGTTAATCAAATTAAGATTAATTTGTACACAAGTGGTGAATATTCTCAGCAGAGATAAAAAAATAAATTTGTAAAATAAAGGCAAATCTCGTATAGAAGAGATTTTCAATTCCCACAAACTAAAATTTGTTATTTTCATATTGTAACACAAGATTTTTATTTTCAGAGTTAAGTAATGTAGAAAGACTTCCAGTCTGGAAATAGAAAATGTTGATGTAAAGTTTTACTAAACTGTTAAGTAGATCAATTTACCTCGACCAATAAATGTCGTGTTATGGCATCCGCAGCTTTGAGAGATGTTGTAATTTTGTTCTCACAGAGGTCGTTGTTATCTATGCTCTGTGCTTGTACAGTTAACATAGGAAATAAGATGCCCTCACTCCAAGTTCGAATGCGTTCAACTGCTTTTGCCCAAGGTTTCCCTTTCCATACAACTGTTGAGAGCCAAATCACGGATTTCGAACTCTCGGGTTTTAAGGCGTTAAAGAAACTTTAAAAAAGCTGTTAAATGTTCAACATATTTCAACTGTGAATTAACACCGTTATAATATATATAATACATGAACCTTTTTTTTTCTTCTTCTTTTTTTTACACCAAAATCAACCCTAAATTATTAGTTCCTATGACATTTTGGCGCCAAACTTTTCTACAACATAAACCACGGTTTTCGTAGCTCTTGTTGTCTTGCTTTCATTCGAATCTACAACAAAACACATTTGATTTATGTAGAAACAGAAGCCATGGTCTAATTCTGAAAATCACCACCACAGGTTGGTTTTACAATTAGGCAGAACATTTCTATTTGTTTCTTATTTATTTCTACTTGCTTCTTACTTTTACAAAACACAACTTATTCTTTTTATATTTTTCAATTGTGTATTTTAACTGTATTATGTGTCGGCATTCATTTGTCCTTTGAGAAACTAATGACGGTATGATTTTGTTGTGTGTTAGTGTTCATGATGTTCCATTTACAAATCGTGGAACCTAAGTGTTTGCTATTTAACTGTATTTTCATACTGAAAAGGTTGACAAAAGGTTTGGTTAGTTTAAATGATTGTTATTTAATTTGAAATTTCGCAAAACAAGAGATTTATTATCAAATATTTTTCAGTTATATTAAAGACGTGCATCACTTAGACAAACTCTTGGAGAAACTTGATAAAATATAATAACTATGATATTTTAAGAGCAGACTCTTCAGCAGCAAAGAACAATTGTAGTTTACTGTGAGTGAAGCTATTTTTATATATTTTACTTAAAGAAAAGTAGAGAATCAGCATAAATTAGTGTTTAAATATTAGAAAAGATGCATTTTTAGCTACAATTTCGATATATAAAGTTGCCCAAATAAATATCACAGTAGGCTTTCATAGATATAAAAAAGTTACAACTATAATCTACAAAAAAATCGGTCATATTGTATAATTAACATTATTACTACAGTTTTCAGATACACTGAATAGAGTGTTTTCAATAATTATTTGTGAGTATGAAATATGAGGATATTCTGTTGGTTAATAACAAATGATTTAGAACATTTTGATTTAGAGAAATATTTTACTTGCAAAGATGATTGATAGAGAATTAAACATAAGACACTACGTATTAATTCTTGTGATTTTCTAAAGGTTAGAATATCTCTTGATGACAGCCAAGATTTTATGATTATTGGCGCCTCCACAGAGAAAGAGTTCTGTGTCTGTGGAAAAGACAGCTACACATATCCTTTCAAAATTCGAGCGAAAACTCTGGGACTTGTCAATCTTACCGTGACCATTAAATTCAAATCTGAGACAGAGATTTCCCTTGATAATTGTACACAAGTCTCTTTCCCTATTACAAGGGTCACTTCTTTTCAAGAAAAAATTGGGGGCACGAATTGTGAATGGAACATCACGAACACTAACACCGAACAAAATCATAACGTCATCAGTTTCTTAAAGGAGAAAAGAATATCAACATAAAATAAGATTATATTTCGTTCGCGGCTTAATATACAGAGTTGAAGAATATAGAAATAATTTGTTTTATAAAAGTAAGAAACACGTGGAAATGTTCTGCCAAACTGTAAAACCAACCTGCGATGGTCATTTTCAGAATTAGAGCATTTTTAATGTTTCTTGACAAAAGAAGTACGTTTTGTTGTAGATTGGAATAAAAACAAGATAACCATAGCTGCGAAAATTATGGTTTGTGTTCTGTAAAAGTTTGGCTCCGAAATGTCATAGAAATTAATAATTTGAGGTCAGAAAGCTGATTTTGGCGTAAAAAATACGCTTCATGTATTATACATCTTGTAACATTATTGCTTCTAACAGTATTTTAACGTTTTTTTTCAACGCTTTAAAACATGAGAGTACGAAATCCGTGATGTGGATCTCAACAGATATATCTAAAGGGCAACCTTGGCCAAAGGCGGTGGAACACATTTGAATTTTGGGGAAGGGCACCTTAATATACTAATACAAAAGTTTCTCTAACCATTCAAAGTGTCACATATCAATAAGAACAAAGTGGGACACGTACCCAGGGTTTGCCGACTATGACCTTGGGAATTATTTGGTAGGTAATGTGAAGCGTATGGCAGTAAGCACATTTTTGTGGAAATCATCATTACATCTTACTTCTAGCGTTTAACTACGGGTAGAAACAGTTTTCGCCTACGATGCAAGGTTTTTCATTATTATTCTAAATAAAATGTATTATACAAGAAACAAAGTTTTTCACAAGAGTAAAATTTCAACAATTTACTATCAATGTGTGATACCACTAGTAATAAAGTTTGTTTGTTTTAGCGCAAAGCTACACAATAGGATATCTGTCCACCACGGGTGATCGAATGCAGGGTTTTTGCGTTGTAGGTCCTAAATATTTCGCTGACTGATTGGAGGACAGTAATGAAAGAGGGGAAAATTACCATGTTGTTAGTCTTTATTATAAATATCCAAATGTACTTCAACTAAATAATTGGACATTTTTCTGTGTTGCAGCGGGACAGCAATAGTTTATGAATGCTAAAATCAAAAGTTTCACTGATATTTGAAATCTTGATAAATAAAACTTTTGTTAATTGTATGCATGGATTAGAATTATTTTTTTATATATATATAAATCAACGAAACCTGCTGTAGTTTATAAAATTCAGTTCATTTTAAATTTAAACACTACTATTAATTATTCATGCAAATATAATGAACTCACAGGTATACATTCTGATAAGTAGTTGAAAAATGGTAACAGCCAGTTGGGCTACCTCCCCTCGAATAATGGAGTAAGGTATGGTGAAGGAAAGGAAGAACGGCTGGAAACCAACGACACTGGTTATGTTGCTGACCCCTAATCCTCTGTTTCGATCCATGCAAACAGCGTTACCAATCCATTCTGTTATAGTATGAGGAAGGTGACGCTTGAAAATCGTTTGCCCATCCTCTCTAGAAAACAGACAAATACACAAACAGTTAACATCTGTTGATACAATTTCATAGGATTGCAAGATTGTTCGTTATGGATTTCGCGCAAAGCTACACGAGGGCTATTTGCGCTAGCCATCCCTAATTTAGCAGTGTAAGACTAGAGGGAAGGCATCTAGTCATCACCACCCACCGCCAACTTTTGGGCTACTCTTTTACCAACATATAGTGGAATTTAATGTCATATTATAACGCCCCACTTGCCTGAAAGGGCGAGCATGTTTGGTGTGATAGGGATTCGAACCCGCAGGTTGGGAGTCGAGCTCCCTAACCACCTGGCCATGCCGGGTCAAATCTTTATGTTCTTTTATCATTATTCTTCGAAAATCTTGTTCTAATCTAATGGGGTAATTTAGTGATGCGTCATTATTGCTCTAGCCCATGAATTGCACGCGAGTTAAACCTTTTTTCTTGTGCCCATAATTACGTTTTAATAACCAAAGATTTTGACTTTTGTTGTTGTAATTAGTCCTTAAGGTGTATTATGGTGACAGCTCAGTGCGAAAATGTACAGCAAAAAAAAAAATGATTTCAGCATTAATCAACTGAACTTCCCACAAAGTTTTGAGTATACTTAATAAATAAATTTAGTATTTTTCGAAAATTGTTTAATCTCGAAGTATAAATCCAGTTGAATGTATACTTTGACCAACGTACGTTATCGGGTTATACCAGTGACCACCGACATTTTTTCTTCACTTCACCTATATAGTATATAGGCTTCTCATAGAGACTACAAAGCACGTTCACCCCACAGTATGTTTGACTATACTTGTTTCAACTTTAAGTATGAAAATAAGTAATCAGCAGCTTAAACATGAAGAAACTGAAAATGCAAATTAAAAGTAGACAACATAGTGGTTTATATCAGATTTCTAGAAATATATTTTGTAGGAAATGTTTTATTTTGAAGAGACACTTCTGATATAACATCTTAAGAAATTTTAAACTCTAGATGGAACTTGATTGTCTTACCCAATAGCTTGTAGTTCCCAAAGCCATGTTTCAGGGAAATAAGTTCGAATGTCTACCGATGCCCGAGTGCTTTTTGATGGTTCTTCAGACTTATGTGATATTTTTGTTGTTGTATGTCCTCTTCGAACAAATTCAACTCCTCTTCGAACAATTGACGGAATAAATTCAACTGGAATTGGGGAGGGTTGTTTGTAATATATACGATCTG
>NW_013665694.1:4543-6504 GCF_000517525.1 Limulus polyphemus | reverse complement strand
GTCACATAACGCATATGCTTTCTGGATATCCTCATTATTTGTGCAACTATCCAAATGCAGATGTATATGTGTCATTATTTTGTCTGGCCCCCCAGTGGTACAGCGGTATGTCTGCGGACTTACAACGCTAGAATCCGGGTTTCGATACCCGTGGTGAGCAGAGCATGTATAGCCCATTGTGTAGCTTGGTGCTTACTTAAAAACAAACAAACCTTTTGTCTGTTGTGTTATGGTTATTGTTACAGTTTCTCTCTTCAACTTAGCTAGTCAGCTGCAAGGTTACATGCATGATAAATTTATAGTTAAAGCAGGTTACAAACAATTCTACATATTTTGTTTTCAGATTACAATTGTAATGTGACAGAATGAAAATAAACTGGAAACTTTACCTAATTTGTCAAAGACAAACTTCCGAGTCACTAAGACGGCCATTAGACAACAAATGAAAAAAGACAGATCCAAGGATTACCATTCTCTTCTAAGTAATCCTTCAGAGTGCAGAGACCATGATTTCTTGTTGATCAGTGTAGAATCAGTAAAAGGTGAAAGTATATAAAACTTATGTCTTATCGTGCCTCTTGGTGCAAGTTATACCATGCGAAATTCGAGAATCCAAAGTTGGAAAGAGACAAAACAAAGCGAAAACTGAATGTGATCCTAATAGAAATAAAGAACCTGAAGAAAAGACTCAGAGTAAGTAACAGAAGACAATTACCTAATACGTATCTGTTTGAAAGAAAAAAAGATAATTGTATCAACCAATTTCAATTTTTTTATCCAGACAAGATTGTTTTGTCTATAAGAAAAGAATTGAAGACACCAATCTTTTGGCCTGAAATGGGGGGTAATTTGATTATAATCGAGGCTACGTACCACCTACAACGCTTTGTACAGCTCAGATCTGATACGACACTCATCAGTAGATTATGGTATGTTCTTTATCAAATTGTAAGACCTGTATACGCTTTATGTAAATCGTCTGCAACATCTTGGCATTAAGAAGATCATCAATAAGACCAGTCGGAAACAAAATTTGCTTGGACACTTACCATAGGGCAAAAAGCACTATGATGTGAGAAGCACATTCAAAGATGGGACAAGAAAAATGTTAACAATGTGTATTAAAGAAACAAGATTTTTATATATGTTAAGATTCTGGCTAAAGCTGCTAAAATCATCCGAGCAGAAATCTTTAACCAAGGTTCATTGACTGCTTCCCACCAGAATGTCAGGAAGACTTTATAACCAGCCTCTATGCCCCTACTAGGGAGACTGTTCCATCTGCAACTGTGGCAAAGCTGACTTAGCATCCACCTTTCTTTTGCAGGCTCAAGAATGTTAAGTAATTACAGAAGATAGTTGGGTGATTATTAGGTGACTGTATTAGGTGGAATGTTTAATCAACACTGAGAGCCTATTTACAAGACATTAGTACTAATCCATCACTAATTTAAAAATATTATATTTATTTTGATCTAAAATTATCCATCCATCATCATAAGTAATATTTGTAAAGAAATATGAACTTGAAATAAATTCTCATGTTAAGTAAAATACGTAATATTGGTATTTTTAGTGAGATGAAAATTTAAACCAAAAGAAGATATCCAGACTGCCGCAAATAAGAAAAAACAACAACAACAATACAATGGACCTTTTGATTCCGCCTATGGATTACGATAGGTGTCTACTTCCCTGAAATTGATTATATGGATCCCAGAAACATTTTAGTCGTTTTATCAACCTGCAACATTAATTTCGCTAAACCACGTGACTAATATTTATTTATCATTAAACACTGTAGCAGAAAAGGTGATGAAACAAATTGGTAGCCATAAAAATCCCCCGTATAAAAAAAACTCTGAAAATCTCTGAAAATTAACAATGACTATTTCACAGTATTGGCTGAGCAAAACCAAAGTTTATTGTACTTATAAAGCCGCCATCGCTATATACGTGCT
>NW_013665694.1:0-3662 GCF_000517525.1 Limulus polyphemus | reverse complement strand
AAAGGGATTGCACTCAGTAATGTTTTATAAAACTTTTTTTTTCAATAAGGCACGATATGTTTAATTCACAACCATGTCTACATTTAGAATTCTTCAGAGCATTGGATTTTTTTATTTAGGAAACTCGCGCAAACTGCTCAAACGCTGTCAGTGTTAGCCATCTTTAATTTCTACCTGATAGATCTGTAGAAGTTATGCACAAATCCAACGAAAACAATTGTTTTGGTTTATTTTGAATAAACAGGGCCATTTGTGCTAGTTGTCCATAATTTAGCATAGATAGACTAAATGGATGTCAACTAGTCAATACTACCTACAGTCAACTCTTGGGCTACTCCTTCACAACGAATATTGGAATTTATCGTGACGTTACTACGCCACCACCACTGGAAGGGCAGAGATGTTCGATGAAAACGATTTGAACCTGAGACCCGTAGATTTCTAGTCGAGTGCCCTAATCATCAGGCCATGCCAGGCCAAAAACAAGTTAATTAGTTAGTTCAGAACAAAGCCAAAATGAACTATCAGCTGGATCCACCGCAGTGAATTGAATCTAGGATTTTAGCATTGTAAGTCAGTAACTTTATCGCTGTCCCACCGGGGGACAACGAAAACAAACAAAATAATATATGAATGCACATGCCATTTTCAAACATACTTATTTATCACGCTAATGTAACAATTATAGCTGAAAAACTTGCAAATTAAAAGTTAACAAATTTCACATCTTGAAGCTCCAAATAATGACTTGAATTTAAAAAGTAGACAGATTTGATACATGTATTTTTAAATCAACAAATTCGAATGAAGAAATACGAAGTTACAATATTCCAGTAATTATTAAATTCAAATAGTTATTCATGTGTTTTTTATGCTACTACATTCAAGTAAAACATCATAACTTTTGAATTCAAATATAAACTTACTTTAAGTTGAATTTTTGACGTTTGGTTTGAAACAGCAGGGAGAGCAAAATGTGCAAATCCATCCTTGTCTGTGGTATAGTTTTTACAGGCTGAACGAACCTCAACAGTTCTAGATCTGCCGAAAATATGGGCACAGAGTGACAGTGTAATGTCGGAAACTGGCTTACCATTTGGAGTTTTCGCTTCGGCCTGAATCATAAAAAAAGAGAGTAAGTATTGGAAGCACTAGAAGTGGTTAGGGCATACAAAACTAGATAATCTTTTACAAATAAAACGTAAGACTATATAAGGTGTTAAAAGCTTTCTTATCAAGTATTCAATAGATATATGTTGTTTAATGCTTTGATCCATACTATCTTCTTTTCTTTCGTATATTGTATTTGCAATACGTCCACAAATAGCTTTCTGAACAATTTTTATTTTAATTTTTATCTTTTCCTTATGAGATCCTAGGTATCAGTACAGGTATAACCACAATTGTAGGCAAAATTTATTTTAAAAATGTTAGCCTTAAGGGTTTACCAAATATCCCTTTGTTCGTTTGGTTTAAAGTAATATTTTTGAAAATTCTAAAAGGACGAGGTTATTTGAAAATGTATTCAGAAATGAAATCAGAAGAACACTAAAATAATACAGTAAATATTTCTAGAGAAATACTTCACAATGTAGTATTATACCAAGAAAACACTCAGCTGTTGAAAATAGTTACCATTAAACTTCCGAGAAATAAAACGGTAACAAACTTATTTTATTGGTGTTCGTCGTGTATAGAAATACTTCTATGTGAATTATAATGACAATATTGAATTTTAGACCTTGAAGATAGTAAGTTTTCTTACTCTGCCAAAATATGGAAGTAGTGGCCGAAATTCTTCTGTGGCACCATTTATCTTTAGTTTCAATCGAAAATTGTGGTATTTAATTGTATTGGATGTATTTTGTTCAACACCTGAGAAATTGAACAAATAATATATCAGATTAATATATATTTTTCCTTAAATAAATCGTTATTTCTTAAAAAATTAAAAATGATACGATCGTTTTTTATAACCTTTATAACGGAAATCGAAAAATAATATTTATATTTATTTCACTAATTAAAAATTGGTCATTGTTAAACAATGAAAGATTTAAACTTATACAAGATCTATACAACCGTGAAATCTAAGTTAATTTTAGTTTGTTGTCTCTCTGGGTTGAAAAAGTCGACAGTAAATAATATCATTTGTATTTGAAGTATATAATTAACAGAACATTAATTATATTTCTTATAGTTTTAATATTGTAATAATCATTTAAACATAAACGAAATATAAATAAGCTGTTGCATTGTGTTATATAAATGGACTTTCTGTGTTTTAACTTTCCTTTGAAAAGAGAACATATTTTTGTTTCAGGCGGATTAAACTTATTGATTAACTAAAATGGGATCTTAAAACTCTATTTTTATTCAACACATAAAAAGCATATTTTTATCAAGTTATCTAACTAATGTCTTATTCTGCTTTCTTATCAGGAACCTGAAGCTTGTTCAACACATTTAAAAGCATATTTTTATCAAGTTATCTAACTAATGTCTTATTCTGCTTTCTTATCAGGAACCTGAAGCTTAAACTAAAATAAGAATATCTGTCCTTAACATACGGATGTTTCTATTTCTGTGGTAAAATTATAATACTTTAACTACTACTGCTATAAACCACAGTTATATAAATGAAGTAATCTTCGTAATAAAACTTACCTGTTCCTTTCTCAACTACAGAAGCTTCAAGTTTAATATTCTGTACATTCTTATTATGCAGCTCTTTAATATTTACTGCCAAATCATAACAACCGTAAATCTAAGGAAGACAGAAAGTATTGACGTTAATAAACATGGTCTTCGTGAATTTGTCGTTTTAAATGTTATTAGGTTTTGTCTAATAAGTTTTGTTAAAACATGTATAATACGATAATTTATAACAAAACAATTTAAATATTCACTAAGTGGTCAATGGTAAACTACTTTGCAAACTAATATTCCAGTTACAAGTTTTCACTCTCAACTTCAATTCACTACGTCAGGTTTAGTGAAGGTTTTCTTTAATTGTTGTTTTAAACAGTATTTCTAATTATTATTCAGAAAGAGCTTGTTTGACAGAATGGACAGAATCAGATCGATACTGAAAGACTTAGAGAAAAGCCAACTGACATCCCAAGCAACTTGAAATTTGATAGTCAATACAGAATCAGTTGTTTTCTATTTCGTGATGTACATATTCCTCAGCTAAATGTTGAAACAATTGTTGGACCTAAAGAGATTGATAACGTTACTGTTTTAAAAAAATAACATTTTTAGAAACGATTAGTGATTAATTTAAATATCAAAAGAGAGCAATAACCAAATCGAAATTTACAACAAAATATACCTTTCAGAATTAAAAATACATTAAAACCTAAGTATCAACTTAATTCTTGGTGTAATACACATCTTGTGAAATTATACAGACTAACATAATACTAAATTTGCATAAAAACTCGCCCTTTTAACACGAAGCTTCCTCCAGCTAATATTTCAAACTACACATGTGTATCATAACAGGGAAGTCTCATATGCATCTCTGTTTATTTAGAAATCGGATTTTAAGAAAATATTCTTAATGTTTCCATCAAAATACACACCTCTCTCTCGTAAACAAAGAAGGGAGATTCATTTTCCCTTTTCCTAAATGTGTTTATTGACATTACGAACGTTAC
>NW_013665693.1:1269032-1281377 GCF_000517525.1 Limulus polyphemus | reverse complement strand
AAAATTGTGTTTTTTTTGTCTAGGACTGAGTCATTGTTTTTGGCGTTTAATATTTGGATAGAGAATCCATTTGTCATCACCGGTGACAATTCTGTCAAAAAATGGTTCACGTGCATTTTACGCCAGAAGAAACGAAACAACGTTCACACGATGGAAACGATGATCATCGGAGAGTTCGTGAGGTACCCAAATACCTTCTTTATGGAGTTTTCCCATATTACTTAGATGTTTCCGTGTTGTTTCACGAGAGATATGCAATTTCAGGGTCATTTCACCAGTGTGTTGCCTTGAGTTCGACTCAACAAGCGTCTTCAGAGCATCAATATCAATTCCAACATGTCGGCCCCTGCCATCACAGTTTTTAAGGCTAAAGTCACCTGAACGAAATTTGCTGAACCATCGTTGACACTTACGAACGTTGAAAACATTTCCATAAACTTTGATATTCTTTGTTGGCACAAAGGCACATTGTTCCCTTCTTGTATTCTCACGTTAGTGTAGCCTATATAATGTGTAAAGTTTAGTATACTCTAATCCCTTATAGTGATGGAACACGACGAGACACACATTCTGCATGTAATGCTATTTTGTTTAGGCCGTTCGTTTAACTATTATATGCGATGTACGTTGTTGTTGTTGTTTTTTTTTGGGGGGGGGTAATGAAAGTGTTCCAAAACGAAACATAAATTTCTTGACGACCTAATATATGCCTATACCAGAATAATTTTAAATGATTGGGGTTATTCAAGTTTTCAGAAAAAGCATAGAAACGATTATATGTTGAACTAACAATACGCTTAGTTTTCATTGTAAAAGCTTTTTATTTTTCGATTCAATTTTCTTTGTACGTTTTAAACTCTATGGTTAAAGCGGTTAACTCTATGATCTATAACTTTTCATTATTGGAGAGTTCTAAATTATGAGCTGAAATAAACTTCCAGTTGACTTTTATGCAGAGATTAACCAGTATTATTCCTTTGTTATAATTGGGTTTTGTACAAAATGAAAACTTTCTTTGACACGAAAAAGGGTTTCAGCTCACTTGTGCGAAAGTGAAGAAATTACAAACGCAGCTAACAACGCTCTTTTTCATCATAATATGCGACATTAGCATTATACGTAATGTACCAAAGGGTGTCATTAGGTTTTAATTAAGCTTATAATAAACAAGATCGGTGAGTCTTTCTCCTGTCTACTAAGAACTCGTTGTTCGCTGAAGCGGGTAACATTTAGCTATGGATAGTATTTTTCGTTGTCGTGATTGAGTTAATTGTGGGTTCTGTAAAGATATCTCCAGTTTTATGACTGGAGTTATTTTGCTCTAACTCTTTCATGTTGTAGGTTAAGCAGTAGCTGTGAGAATGTGCTGGAACTAATTCTGTTAACAAAAGTTCTGTAATAGCCTCTTCAAATTACATGGTTAGATTAAACGTCACCAGAATCTCCTGGCGACAACTGTGGTGATCCAGACAAGCTCGTTATTTGCCAAACGGAAACATTACTGTTATTAAGATCAAATAATGTTCCTTTATATAATGTTTCTTGTTGTTGTTGTTGTTTTAATATTTAAACGTTCAACTTTTATTGCTTATTAGTTAATAACTATCATTTCCTTAAAATACAGTGTTTCATCTGTGTTGTCTTTATTTAAAAAAGTGTTGCTAGTTAATTTAACTAAACACAAATTCGATAGCATAAACAAATCAAAAACCTCGGTTAATCATATAATAGATACAAAATAGCGCGTTTATGCTGGTAATGCTGGTAGAAAGTAGGCAACAGTTCAATGAATAAATCACTAAAGCTCAAAGTAACTTATTGAACTTGGATTGTTAGCAGGGATTGAAACAAACTGCCGAATTTTAATAGTATTAATAGCAGATAGAAAAGTAGGTTATTAGGGGTAAATAGAATAAAGATTAAAACAAGTCATTAAATATGGTAAGTATTGTTATGAAGAAGAATGGCAAGCTATTCGGTTTTTGGAACTGGTTTTAGCCTACATCAAAGCAAATAGTTGATTGAACTCGGGTAATAATAGTACCTCATATTCAGGCAAAATATTTAATTTGTGTAGTAATTTTAATACTGTTTGAAACAAACTGTTCAATTTGGGTAGTGGTGTTAGCAACAATAAAAAACCTGCTTAATCTGAGAAGTAATTATACCAGACTATTGGATTTGAATAGTAATATTAGCTGGGGTTAATAGAGCAAGCTGTTGAATTTGGGCCATAACTACCTGGCCTTGCCAGGCCACACAATTCGTCACTTTCATCACCTACCGAATAGAATGAAAAGTCTTGTCATTCGCTCTGTCGGCTGTTACTGCTACGAGCGACAGATATTTAGGCCGTATGGGACAAAATGTTCGTGAACGCGTTGTTAGGACTAAAAGTATAGTAATAACTTGCTAATATTTCCAGAATGGAATACACTACTATCCAAATTCAATGTATTGCATTAATCTCTGATAAAATTACAAAACAACCTCAACAGCTTGTTTTAATCCTTGATAAACTACTACTTTGGTTTAATACGTTGCTTAATCCTTGCTAAGATAACTTAAACAATTAAAAAGCTTGTTTCAGTTCTTGCTGCTAACATAGATACCCTAAATCAGTAATTAGTTTTATTCCTTACTACCCAAATTCAGTACTTTGTCTTTAGTCCTTGTTAAACTTACTCACGCTCGACTCACAATCTGTGGATCGCGGGTTCGAATCCCCGTCCCACCAAACATTCTCGCCCTTTCAGACGTGGAAGTTTTTTAATGTGACGGTCAATGCCACTATTCGTTGGTAACAGAGTAGCCCAAGAGCTGGCGGTGGGTGGTGATGACTAGCTGCCTTTCCTCTAGTCTTTCACTGCTAAATTAGGGACGGCTAGCGCAGATAGCTCTCGTGTAGTTTTGCGCAAAATTAAAAACAAACAAACAGACACGTGACGAATTTCTCATCATGTTTATGGTCTATCTGTGCTCTCTCTCCACTGTGGGAATCAAAATCTGCATTTTGGCGTAGTAAGTTCGTAAACTTACCACTGTCCCACAGTGAGAATGGAACACTAAATGATTCTAGTACTAGTCTATTAACGAGTGATAGATTTTTCGAGCTTTTCTGTCATCTAGAGATAAGTATGAAACTGACAGCTTGTTATAAAAGTAAATGAAAAGATAGAAAAAAACTCATGTAATTTTTTTCAGAACTGATTATTTTCATTCGTTTATCAGTAGCCTGTGGATTTCACCAAAGCTTACTAAATGGAGTGTGATCAAGAAGTCACACAGAATAATCTAAGAACTCGTGTGGTATTCGTCACGCATTTCTGATGCACAACCTTTGTTAGATGTTGCTACCATTAACAAACAGGCCGTACGAGCTCATACCAGGAGACTAACATTTATTATTAAATTTCTAACAGTTGTAACTAACTACAGCAGGAACAGGTGGACAACCAGTCAGAAGTGCTCCTGCCGCCTTTATAAATACTCACAATGGAACTGCGCGATTGAATGTAACCCTATATTAATTCACGCTTTATGTTTGTGAATTTGTTTGTCCGCGAATTCCTCCCACAGCTTTGGAGCTACCAGGATCCGATATAGCAGATGAACTTTTAGTGACCCGATTGGAAGTATCCTTATCTATATGACACAGAGCCCCATCAAGAGTGGTTATAACTTGCCCAGAAGGTTATCTAAACATGATGGGGGTCTAGAGGTACGTTTTCATAGTCGATAAACCTGAATGTGACATCGGATTTTATATTCCTTGTCTCCCCATGGATCGTGGGGGCGCCATGTTTGAAACTTAGGGGGGTGCTTTGAATCCTGTATTAAGTGCAGGTATTTTATGCTTGTTTTTATAATGTTCCCAAAAGTAAACATTAGAGCTTGCCCCAACCCTTCTGGTTTTTAAAAACATCTCACCTGTTCTATAACATTAAACGATATATTTTGTGATTTGTCTATTTTTTTTAAACCTGACACTCTAAGCGTCATTTTAAAATGTATTTTCAAATTAACTCGATTTTATCACTTCGTGGACAATCTAATAAACTCCAACTTCACTCAAATATCCAGATTTTAGATGTGACACCCTGCATAAATTAATATTTCTTTAAAGACACCTTGATTTAATCCTTTTTTATCCCTTCGCATTATATTCCAAAAATATTCGTGAAATACCAACAAAAGCTAAGAATATCCAAAGACATTTTAATGTAGACAGATTTTACAAGGTAATGTTGCGATCGTTTTCAAATGTTTTCGATTATAATAGACTGAATTCAAGTCTTGAAAAAAAATTCAGAATTTCCAATTTTTCAAGTTTTGTCTGAAGTAGCATTTCCGAAAACATTTTTATCCAAAGTAACAATTAGATGACTAGTCTTATAAGAAAGTCTGAAATCGAACGTTATATACTCTCGCTGACAACTGAGGCAGTTCTAGTGACATATTAGTGTCAGTTTCGACTAGGGTGTTTCACCAGCAAGTGAATGGCTATTCTCAAATTCAACATTTCATCAGTGAAATGAAAAAGTTAGTGTAGTTTGTTTGGTGAATTTCGCGCAAAGCTACACGAGAACTATCTGTGCTTAGTCGGCACTACTTTTAAAGTGATAGACTAGAGGAATGGCAGCTAGTCAACACCACCCACCGCAAATTCTTGTACCACTCTTGTCAAACCAAAAAGTGGGATTTGACCGTCACTCTTATAACGAATATTATTTGACTATAATGTAACGCGGATAATGAAACATCAAATCCACAGTCCAGAACGCTAACCATTGGACTTCGTTCGGCCCACACATTAAAATAGAGTTAAGTTCGTTTTCCTTAAAGTCTTAGAAGTAATATTTATACCGTATATTAACTTTCTTTGTTACTGGGTTTGTTTCCAGAATTTTTAACTTTTTTTTAGTTTTGTATTTCTATCTTCTCATTATCTTTGCTGTCTGCATGCTCATATCTTATTAATTATTATGGTTTTTATTCTACATATTGACTTTGTTCTCCTTCCTTCTTCTAAATTCGTAATTAGTCCAAATTCCTCATTATTTCAATGTCTTATCCTCTTTCTCTCTTTCTTTTTTTTTCGTATTTTCATTGTAGTTCTTCCCATATCTTACGCTCCTCTGCCTTTTCAATTTCTCGTGCTACTAAATCCCTGACAACCATCCTACGTTTTAACTCATTAACAATTTTCAGTCTAGTTCGTTTGAAGCTAAATTCCGAAATAAAATGTCTAAAAAAAATGTAAAAATGTTTCATGGATCACTTTAAACTTTAATCATATAAAACTTTCAGAAAGGAAAATCCTAAAATAGACACTGCGTTTCTCTAAAAATGTCTTCGGTACAATAAGTATTCATTATTTACGCTTAGAAACAATAAGTTTAATCTCAGTTGTTGTTTTTTCTTCTCTTCTTTTTTTTTTGTTTTTTGGCGTATCACTTGAAAATATATATATATCAGTGATGTCGGTCTCGAGATCACCTTTCGGAAGGTCTCAGTCTCGATGTTTTACTATTTTCGAAACGAGACTGGCTAAATCTAAACGTTTTAACAGTATTAGACCAGTCACTTACCCAAGATTATTAAGCCTTGAATATCGATTACGCAGCAGTTCACGAGGCGTGGTGTAACATCAAAGATGTTTTACTAGTAAAACCCCCTTGGTAGTTGGTACTACACTCTTACCATGATGTTTATAGCATCTCCCTTATTTTTGTTTACGTCACCAACTGCCATATTGCCTGTACGCCATTCCGCGTTTACAATACGTGCTATTCAAAACTAGCCGCTACTATACGTTGCATTACGCGTAGGCGTACTATAAGTCTGTATGAACTTCATCTGGTGCACGTATTTACGTCAAACGTTAGCGATTATCCCTGATATTCAAAATGTCTAGTAGATCTGCTGTGATCCTGTTTGGCTTCAAAGATCATAAATAATTTACTGACATCAATACTGGTTCTAGTTTTATTTTCTGACCTTTTTAATTTATTTTTTATTCATTCATTATTTTGTTTCTATTTTTTCTTTGTTTTTATTTTTTGTTTTTCACATGAGAAGAGGTTAAAAAAGACTGAGGGTTAACGTGTAAAAGATTTGAGGTTAAGATGTTAATAAAGCTTGTTTGATGCATGTGATTTTTTTCTTCTTGCTTTATTTTTCATCGTGTAATTTATTACAAGGTCTTGGTCTTCGACATTGAGGTCTCGTATATATATATATGTATATATACTGCTTAGCTCCTCTACGTACATTTTGTAGTAAATGGTTAATAACGTAATTGTAATTCGCTTACTTAATATAGTTCACATCATAACACTTGTTGTTTATGAGGTTTATGATATAAATAACGCTTAGACTACTACTATGTACGTCGTATCCCAGCCAGCCTGGTGAGCCTTGGTATTAGGTAAAAGGCCTCGTCGGCATTGTATATGGCAGATGTAGTAGGGTTGAAATATTACCATAAATTCTTATTTTCTTTCACTGACAAGTTCTTAGAATATGTTTCACATTGTATCTGCACAAGCGAAAGATGCGAACATTTATAGACTAAAACACGAGTGCTAGATTAAAGTTCAAACATGTTGAAAAAGTACTAAAGTGAGTTTACAAAAAGAAAGAAACGACTCTTAATAGACATCCTCAATGAAACTCATTTAGTTATTTATCGAAAAACAATCATCACGTCGACGCAGATAAAAAGTCAGTTATAACTCTACTTGTAGTTATCGTTTAAGGAAGATCGGTATAACTTTAAAGGCACAGGTTTATAACCTACCATTAGTTCTCCATTTTTGATGGAGGTAATATATATTCAACTGAAAACCTCATTCGGCAACTCTGGCGAAATGTTTACAGAAACAGGAAATTAAATTAAACAAGATTTAAACACTTATTACGTGAAACACTCTTTCTTCTACAAATATATAAACATAATTCCGCGAAGCTTCAAACACTCAAAGAACAGATCATTTGCTTGTTTTGGAGTCGCTAAGTGTCATCTGATGTGTCTCATCACCTCTGCTGCTTTTACTCATTCACTTAGAATAACCGCATTAAAAAGAACGTTGTTTCGAATGTGGCCTCGTTACACAAGACGATTAGAAGTCACCTCATGATGTTGATTCAGTCATTCACAGACTTATCACAAATTTAAAAAAGGAAACTGAAGCCAAGAACCGAAAAAAAAACACTTCATTTTATTCTTATATTAACAGTTCAATTTTTTAGTGATGTCTACAATCTGACGAAAATAAAACACAGAAATACTCTGTTGTGCAAACTGAAGAATTAATTATCGTACAGATCGAAAGGATAGCAGTTTAGAGTTGATCTTTTCATGTATTTAACTTATTATCATCAGTAGTTTATAAAAAGAATTGTTCTGAAGACTGCTACTGATTTGCAATTAGTTTAAAACCAGAAGAATAAGGCACATTATTAATTGAAAAAATTGCTACTCGAACCTAGGCGAACTCAGATAAATCAAAAAATATCCTCTCCTCTTGCAAAAATAAATTAAGTTTTTTGTATTTAAGTTGTTTTTATTACCCTAGCTTTGCGTAACGACTTTATTTCGTAGGACTAGATACATGAAAAACTTTAGATAACAAGAAACATAAACTGGCTATAGTAAATGTATATAATTTTTAAAAATATAAGTTTTGAGAAAACATTTCGAATATTATTTGTCCCGAGCACTATATATTTTTAAGGTACATTTTTAATTCCTACTTTCAGTCAATGTCCACAAAAACTTATCCTTCAAGTATCAGTATCATTATGATCAATCTTGGAAAGGAAGTGAAGTTTGCTCTTAAAATCACAATCCTTGATTATCACCATCCATAATGCTAGTTTTCCATCCAAAGTTAAATGCCAGGAAACCCAAGTGAATCGACGTGTGAAGCCTGTAAAATTGCACTCATAATTCCCTTGAGAACTGTTTTGGGTAGCCATTCTTCATTGTCACTTTAGCGAGTGACATGAACTGGAGGAGATTGAGAGCCCTGTTGCTGATATTCTTACGCACACTAGCCTTCTCGACGGATTGTTACAAATGGCGAAATCTGCAGAGTGTGTCCAACTTTTTCCAGGAATGGAAGATGAGCATCAACAGCTGTCCTGCCTATGGTACACGTTTTTATAGAATAAAACTTCTTGAGACCACGTCCCTTGACGGTTCGCTAGCCAAACTAGCCTTGTTTAGCAAGCAAGGTACAAGAGGGTGCTATTTTAGAAATAAAACAAGTCACAACCAGTTTCCCGCCTAGACAATTTACAACAGTTCACTCTATTAAGAAACAGATGTGCAGATTTAGTGTAAACTCCATTACAGCCAGAAATGTCTAATTTAGAGGCAACATATCCTGTCTTTATTGACCGACAGAAACTTATTACGTAAACTCTACAATACGGTGGATCTTAATAAGCTATATTAAGATTCAATGACACAGTAAAGTGTAGTTTTAGAGAAAAACAAATTTATTGAACTAACTCGTGGTGTCTAAAAAGGTTTATACATCAAGGAAAATGCGCAGAGAAAACGAACATCTTTTTTTTTTCTTTTAGCAATAAAAACGTGAAGCCAACGACACCTTTAATTTAAAATGTATTCTAGTTTTTACCCTAAACGGATACCTTACCTATGCAAGATTCATCTATTACTCTTATAAAATCAAACTCTGTCTGACATGCGTTTTCAACAATGGCTTTTATGTTATAACCTGATGTACTGAAAGTTTAAAACGAAATGTCTGGATAGCGAAACTGGAAAAATACTTCTTGGTTTCTTAAGTTAGTGTTTCCGTTAAATTTATGTTTTTAAAAATTAGGATTGGTTGAAAAGTATATTTTTAAAATTATATTTTGGCCAATTACATGTGTTTGCTGTTCTTTAGATTGCAGTTGGCTACGGTTTATGTGATAATTATCTTTGCCCGAGCCGTAAAAAACCTGACGGGCTGGAGTTTTGTAAGTCGCCTCCCCTCGCCCTTCCGTTAGGAGAGTATTTAAATCTATAATAACAAAAGGACGTGTCTGTGGGTCTATGTGTATATGTGTGTGACCACCATAACTCCAAGAGGAAAGAACCTAGTACCCAAACTAAGTGGACCCAGAGGGTGTGCACCTGAGTATTATTATTATTGATCCACGAGCGTGTGTGCATGCGCGTGCGCATCTTTTTTAAAGAGGCAAGCTAGCGAAAAAAAAACACATAGAAAAGAAGTGTGTCTGCCATAGCTCCAAGGGGAAAGAACCTAGACACCTGAAATCTTGCACCCATACTGAGGATGTGCACTTGGGTATTTCTCATCTTATCCACCTGCGTGCGCGCAAGCACGTGCGCATCTTTTTATGAGGTAAGCTAGCGAAAGCCACACATAAAAGAAGTGTGAATATTGTTACCAAGGTTTTGATATATGAATGAAATTCTCTGAGGTACTATCAAGTCAAGAATAATCAACAACGTCAGTAGGAACTTTTCGGTGTACCAACAATATTTTCTTAGTTGCCAAGTCAGTGAATATTATTTCTCTCAACAATAGCAGAATCGACTTTTTATTGTTGTTGTTGTTGTTGTTATTGTTTTACCAAAACAGTGATTATACTGTTCCTTTTAACAATATCGGCACTACGTTTTTGGTGCATCAGTGACACTTTTTAGCTATGTAATAATGACTATAGTTTTTCTTAATAACATTCAGTATTAATTTTTGATTTATGAATGGAATTTTAGTTTTAGTCACCAAATCAGTGAACTCTGTTTTTCTCAACATCGCGATGGGGTGAATAATTTGTTCGTTCAGAATCTATACTGTCACAATAATTGTATCAAACACTAAGTTAATGGTATATTACCATCTATTACAAATAGAAATCACAGACAAACCGACACGCAAGTGCTCCTGCCCATCTTTTTAATGAGACAAGCTAGCGAAAAAACCACAAAGAAAAGAAGTGGTTCCTTATATAACAACTTCTAATATATAGAAAACGCCATTGGGTCAGAGGGAAGGTTACCTTTATAAACGGGCCACATCCCGTAAAGGAGTAACAAAGGTATATAGGTTATACTTTTATGCTAAAATGGGTTCAGAATTCACACACTGACATAGTCATCTAGAATAAATCAACCTAATGACCCGAGCGAAGCTGGGTACTTTCACTAGTTATACAATAAAAAAGTCTAACGTTAGGCAATAGAATAACATTATATATTTATTGACAGTATTAAGTAGAGTAAAGTTGAGCTCCAACTAAACTAGAGTAAAAAACGTACGCAAGTTACTGTGGTAATATAGGCCGTACTTAATAAAGACTTAACTAACGTTAGGCCTAAAACAAGTGGACTTGTACATCTCAATGTTTGCGATTATAATTCTTTTGTATTTGAAACTGAGAGTTCTGATACATCAGTTTAATGCTTGCCATTCCTTTGCTTTCTGTTGAGTTAAACTGGAAATATAATCGATCATGTTTTAGGCCTATGGTCCTGTATTTAAAGAAGTAATGTTGCAATAAAGATATTAATTTGACGCAAATGTTTTGCGGGTCTCTGCTAGTTTTTACATAAAACCACTATCACACACAGCTATATTCTGTGATCACGTGAGTAAGTGATACTTATATACGGACATAACAGTGTATTGTTTAACAGGGGCGTTTTTAAGATTTCAAAGTCCTCGGTGCAATTTTCGTAAGGGGGGCGTTAGTATAGATCAGCTATAAAATTTCGAATTTGTTTTCATATTAAAATACAATAAATAAATAGTTTTCCCATATACGGTTTGGTTTGTTTGAATTTCGCGCAAAGCTACACAAGGGCTATCTGCGCTAGCTGTCCCTAATTTAGCAGTATAAAACTAGAGGGAAGGCAACTAGTCATCACCACCCACCGCCAACTCTTGGGCTACTCTTTTACCAACAAATAGTGGGATTGACTGTCACATTATAACGCCCTCACGGCCGAAAAGGCGCGCATGTTTGGCGGGATGGGGATTCGAATCTGCGACCCTCAGATTGTGAGTCAAGCGCCCTAACCTCCTGGCCATGCCGGGCCGTTTCCCATATACAGTATATATGTAAATATAACCACCTTACAGTCTGTTATTTGTTATATTACGAACAGGCCCGCAGTAAGAGGGACCCGTCGGTTCATTGCGCCGATAGCACCGACGTTAAAAACTATTTAATATCACTAATATGGTGAATCAAAACACAAATATAACATTTCATTCCGTTCTCATTTATACAACATAATACTTCTCATATAGAACATTATATGTTATGGTTTCACTAATACATAAATACATCTTTTTTATCGTTACTGATATATATATATATACTTGTATACACATATAACAGTGCATTTTATGTACTGCTATTAAACTATAGTAAAACTTTCTGTGACATAATTCATAAGGTATAATACACAAATACAAAATGTATGCAGTTTCCAGTTATTAACGAATGCCGATATAGACATATCACAGAATATCATACATTCTCATTAATGACACATACTAGTACAAAAACATTATCGTAGGTTGTGTTCTTATTATTAACATATGCCAGTGCACACGTACATAATAGTTTATTCTGTATTCTTAATAGGAATGTATATTATTAAACAAATACAACAATGTTTCCTGTGTTATCATCTTGCTAACATTTGTTAGTACATAAAAATAACAATGTAATCTATAATTTCATTATTAATATTTATATTACTATACACATATAACAATTTACTCTGTGTTGTTAGTAATAACGTACACTAGTAAATAATACAATAATTAATTGTGTGTTTGAATTTAATCTAGTCATGAACAAATCAGAAGCTGGCTTTTAACCTTAGCCCACTGCAGGTGTTTGTGCAAAGATAATTTAAACCTCCCACTTTTTGTTCTCTGATTACATTGGTCGCCCATCAGAGCTGAAGTTCTGGTAGAAAAATGTGCCATTTAGGATAAATTAAATTATAATCTAATTACTAAAGTAATGTTTAACAGCGACACCTTTGAGGTTGTGACTTAATGTGATAACAAAAGGTATTCTTAAGTATACAGCTGAAACTTCCAGTGTAATCACTGTTGATGATTGAACTGAAACTCTCGTTTTCTTTTACTCAGAAGTATAAACTTGAGAGATGTTGAATTTCGAACAGTAAATTCTTATCAATTTGACATATTCACATCATCCAAAATTACTGAAGGTAAAAATCCCAACTGCTCATTTATAAGACGTTTGAATTTCGCGCAAAGCTACACTAAGGCTATCTGCGCTAGCCGTCCCTAATTTAGCAGTGTAAGACTAGAG
>NW_013665693.1:1245603-1268056 GCF_000517525.1 Limulus polyphemus | reverse complement strand
TGGGATTGACCGTCACATTATAACGCCCCCACGGCTGAAAGGGCGAGCATGTTTGGTGGGATGCGAATTCGAACCCGCGACCCTCTGATTGCGAGTCGAGCTCCCTAACCACCTGGCCATGCCGGGGCCTCATAAGACGTAAAGAAATTAGATGGAAAACTAAGATTAATAAAAACTCGATAAATCTCACAAAACTGAAATTTATCGAATATTAATTGATCCTAACATTTAATAATTAATTGCTTGAATATTGAAATTTAAAAAACTAAAACGTAATAACACAATAGATTATTTGGAAAAAGTTTCATCTTGAGTTTTTTCTTCTTTTGTAATACATTTTTTAAGATAAATCTTTAATAATAAAAGCATTAGATGATAAATCTAAAAACATTTTCAATGAGGTGATCTATTACCCCATTAATCAGCAAGGCTTGTACGTTTAATCTTCAAGTGTTCTTTGTTTTTTACGCGGTATTAATAATTCATCTTTTTTTTCCCCACCTGTTTCTTCTGTATTGATATTGGCATATTCGAGGCATACAAGAAGGCAATGAAAGTTAACTCTATTATTATTATTTTCCTTACTGTAGGAATTTTTCATTATCACATAATTTTTTTTTCTAAGAAGCTCTACTGTGCGTCAATATAAGTTAATTTTAGTACATTGTTGATGCTTATGAACATGAAAAGACTATTTGTACCTCATGCGTATTTTGTGTGTGTGTGTATTTTCATCAATAGACTGGTGTCTAGCCCGTTGTTCTTTAAAATAAAAAACAACGAATCATCATTTCTTTTATCATAATCAAACAAACTCGTATTTTTGCTTCTTTTTTTTTTGTCTTCTTTTTCTTCCTCTTCTTTTTTTAATCTTGTTTTTGGAGGAGTTGAAAATGTTCACCGTTCAGATGATTGTCAGAATAATTTACCAGGGCGTTATGTCCTTTACACGCGTCATTGCGTCCAATGAGCCCAGAATCCTAAACTACTATTGATTCTAAGCTTGTCGGCTTCTTTTGTATAATGCTTGGTTAAGGAGTTACGCTCCTGCTTCCCGTGACCGGGGGGAATCAATATTCAGAGGCAAAATTAGACGCCAGATGAGAAGGCCTGGGGCGATACTATTGAGTGGGCAGGAAAGTAATGAAGATATATTGTATAACTAGCATGCTGCTGTTTTTCAAAGGTTCTTTAAAACTGTTCTGGGTTTTATCGGATACCATCTGTGGCCTGTATTCTCTCCAATAAAACACGGAAATTCTAGAAAACAAAGCAGGAATTCCTGATTCATTTGGTCAAATAAAAAGGTTAAGTTTCGAAACGCTATTTGTTAGAAATTATTTTAATTGTTCTTTTAACATTTCTTTTGCTTTTTTTTAAAAACTAAAACAAATCGGAAGGATTTTATATAATACAACGAATTGCTTTTGTTTTTTGTGATGTGCTCTAAAAGTCTGTGCTTTCTAACTGGTTCTTCTCAGGTTTAATAAATCTCAAATGATCTGCTAGATCTGTTTTCTAATGCTACACAACCTAAATATTTTCTAGTTGTATCTTGTAATGTTTGATGAAAAGTCTGAAATTTCTAATTTTTGTCTTCTATCATTAAGATCTAATCTTTTAGTTGCATTTTCTGAGCACCCTAGTGGTACAGCGGTATGTCTTCGAATTTACAATGCCAGAAACCTGGTTTATATATCCGTGGTGGGCAGAGTGCAGATAGCCCATTGTGTAGCTTTGTGCTTAATTAAAAACAAGCATTTTCTGATATACAATAAAAAATTGATATATTCCAGCTATGCCTTGAATCAAATAGGATATTTGACTTCCAAGTATGCCTTGAATCTAATAGGATACTACACCTCCAGCTATGCCTTGAATCCAATAGGATACTTGACCTCCAGCTATGCCTTGAATCCAATGGTATACTTGACCTCCAGCTATGCCTTGAATCCAATAGTATATTTGACCTCCAGCTATGCCTTGAATCAAATAGGATACTTGACCTTCTACCCATATTTTGTAATGCTCTAGTCGTCATTAGATCTTTTAAAATTTACAAGATTTGACCGTTGTCGTAATAAACGTTATAAACTATAGGCAAGAATATTAGGTCTTTTAAACTTTACAAGATTTGACCGTTGTCGTAATAAACGTTACAAAATATAGGCAAGAATATTAGGTCTTTTAAACTTTACAAGATATTCTTGCCTATAGTTTATAACGTTTATTACGACAACGGTCAGTTCTTGTAAAGTTTAAAAGACCCAATCTTCTTACCACATTTTGTAACGTTTGTTGAGAGACCTGAAGTCTTCTAGTCATATCGTGTAATGTTTAAGATACTTCTAGTCGTTCATTGGAATGTTATTAAGAGACTTAACCTTCTTAATTATTTTACATATTTTATACTGTTTGTTAGAAAATCTCAAGTCTTCCAGTCATATCCTGTAGTGTTTATTAGCCTTAGAACTACTGATGGTGTCCATATAGAACCACGCCTGTTTTGGAAACACATTCTTATAAACTATTAATGCACCAAATTGTATGTAAATGTATGATTTTATTCGTTACAGGCTCCATAATGACATATGAGTCAAACAAAATATGCATACCAAACAAAAATCTATACCAATATTGAAGTTACTTCTACTGTTTACTGCTGGGGTTGCCTGTGTTGTTGTTTTTTTACATAGAAAATGGGTAATTTCACCCACTATTTTTTGTCAGTTCTTTACACTAAATGTGGTAACAAGAACACAAAATTGCTCAATATAATCAATATTTAGACCGCGCCGATAGCGAAGGGTATTAAAAGAAGTTGGCAATTTATGGGTAAAGAGACTTGGTCATCTTCTTATGTTAGACCGCGCCGATAGCGAAGGGTATTAAAAGAAGTTGGCAGTTTATGGGTAAAGAGACTTGGTCATCTTCTTATGTTAGACCGCGCCGATAGCGAAGGGTATTAAAAGAAGTGGGCAGTTTATGGGTAAAGAGACTTGGTCATCTTCTTATGATGTACAATGTCTGTTAGTGAGATCTAAATGTTCTAATGTTTAAGATCATTCTAGGCGTATATCATAGTGTTTATTAACCTAGCCCCATGGTAAATCAGTCGTAACCTGATGAGCTTATTAACGCTACAAATAAGGGTTAGATACCCGCAATATGCGCAGCGTTGATAGCCAGTTTTGTAGCGTTGTCTAAACACAAGCGGATGCATTAGTTCTACAACTACCGATGGGACCCAGACTGTTTTTGAAACGATTTTCTAAACTCTTAATCGTTTATTTTAATGTTTCTTAAGAGACATAAAATCTTCCAATTTCGAAGTCTACCAGTTCTGTATTTATAACGTTTAGAAGAAAATTATATTTTAACTATGTCTCTTAGTGCTTTTTGAAAGTAAGTGTACTTGTTTTGATCGTATTTTGTAACGTTTATGAAAGAATCACAAATAGAGCAGGACTCTGATATTTAGGTTAGACCAGATTTTTACGTTCATCTTATAATATTGGTAAAAAAAAACTGAGTTCTATCAGTTCTCTCTTATGATGTGTCAGATACAATGGTTGAGAAGATGGCCGAAATCGTCTTTAAGAAATACTCATTTTTAATTTTGTTTATACGCCTATTGCGTATCGTCTTAAAACACTGTAACATTATCAGTCATAAAATAACATTTTAAAATTTTACATTAGAGGCCTTAAAAACACTGTTTGTATTGTATTAAGACGTAATTATTATAAATTGCTATAGATGGCGCTTCAATTCTTTAGAAAAGCTACGTGGATAGTGTAGAAAACATAATGAGAATTTTTTCAGTACATCATTCTCTAAACCATCAGAATAGAGTCAATTTAATCACTAGCTATTAACATGTTATCATTTTTCAACCAATATTTCCTCACCAGACGTGACAAAGGCAACTTTTCTGTTTTAGGCTTAACATTAGATATGAAAATAAACATGCCCTCAAAAAGATTTCTCGTCGTTTCAGTGATGGCGTCATATCTCTGCTTTCACTTGTAGCATACTTAACATGCCGTGCTCCTCTATTACAAGGATTATAGTTCTAAGGGTGGGTTTAATATAGAAGATGAATGCTATCTTTTGACAAATTGAGGCCCTCTCTATTTCCTGTCTGGTTCGAGAGTCTTGTTTCCCTGCCTTAATGCACGAGAAACATCAGGAACATGGGTCATAATTATACTTCTGGAACTATCCCTGTTATTCCGTTCTAAAGCGGTGGTCCTGACACTGGACTCGTTACAACAAGCCTGATTTGTAGCTCTCTGCTGGCACGCGGCCATCGTTAGACGATGTTAGCAATGAAGATGTACTGCCCCGTAATTAGCAGACTGACGACACGCAAGCAGTCCATATGACATCTAGCAAGATAGGTAAAAATCACGACCCTTCGTGAATGTCACAGAGGTCCTCGATTTGGCTAC
The DNA here is from genome assembly GCF_000517525.1 of Limulus polyphemus. Classification (NCBI taxonomy): domain Eukaryota; kingdom Metazoa; phylum Arthropoda; class Merostomata; order Xiphosura; family Limulidae; genus Limulus; species Limulus polyphemus. Next base: position 1,263,602 of record NW_013665693.1, on the reverse strand, counting down.
CCTTGAGGTGAAATACATGAGTAAATATTTCTGTAACAAGGATGCATACCGTTGAAAAGACAAAAAGATTCCGTTCTTTCTGCTCCTAACAAACATAGTTTGGCCGTTCGTTGGAGCGCGTGTTAGTCTGGCACATCTAGAAATTGTCATAAAAACAAGAGCTTTCCAAACATTCCATGAGCCCTAACGTGGTAACTCATCCTGTTCGCCACAAATACCTCATGCTTGAGCTGGAGTTTCTCTGACCGGAAGATTCTCATCACCTAAATGTTCGGATGAATAATGACGTCACACTGATTAATTTTATATATATATATATATTAACAGACTAAACCCGCCACCTTCCCTCCGCCTCTGGTGGCTCGGCGGTAAGTCTGTTTGTTTGTAATGCTAAAAATCGGTTTTAGATAATCGTACAGATAGGTCATTGTGTAGCTTTGTACTTAACAATAAACAAATGAAAGATTAAAGTCGTAATTGTTAACTACAAAATAAAAAGATTTGTACAAAATATATACATTTGCATTTGAAATAAATAATAAATCGTTAATCATATAAATACCCTGAAAAAGTATCTTGTTTTATACGCTACAGATACACATTTATTTTATTAATATTCTTATAAGTAGATTATCACTACTGGTACATCTTCTAATTGTTTTAAGAACACATCACAGAAAGATTGATAATCTCGTATGCATTTTAATCCTTTATTTTATTTCCTTAAATTAATTAATGGGGCGTATTAGATAGTTATATATTTGGTGATACAAAACTATTTCACTATCTTGTCAAAACTAACAATTGTGTGACAAAATTAGTTTGAAATAAACGGCATTTAAAGTTTTTATCGTACATTTTTTATTATTTCTTTCCAATGTTTATAAGAAGCCTATTTGTGTGCTATTGAGATAGTTAGCTCTGTTTACTTCTTTAGATTAAAGCCTGGACTGTCTTTAATAAACCCAGTAGCTGGCAGATAAGGTCGGAAATGGCGGAAAATCTGACTTAAAGCAGTTCATGGTCCTCATTTTCCGCCTTGTGGTCAACATCGCATTAATAAAATCCCCTTCAAGATCAGCGCGATTTCTTTCAAATTATCACATCACAGATTAAAGCTGTATGTGTTCAGTGGAATCACTCGCACACCATTACCCCCCACTTCCAGCCATTACTGGGAGAAGCCTGGTTTGTTTCACATGCTGGCTAGACTACAGCCTCCAGATGTATAATAAATGAGCCATAGCCAAAAGAAACCTCATTTTTACCAATTAACCCACCATACTGGGTGTTGCATCAGTAATAATTTTGACATTAGGCTACTGAATGATTCGCAGTAAAACAAATCTATCACCGCTAAAAAATCATGTTTTGAAACACACCGGCAGACTCCATTTTGGACGATGACCAAAACTAACTTTTGGTTTATTTAGTTGTGTTCAGAAGTAACTCGTCTAGACGCGAGTCAGGAGAGGATCTGTATATTAGAGTATTTGACAGGACTCAACGCAAAGTAGCCTTCCAATCTGCTTTTCATTGCCTTTGATCACATTAATTAGATTTACTTTGTACAGTCACTTACACCGTGAGTAAGAGTGAAAATATCCGTAACATGTATAGAAAAAGATATTTATCATCATAGGCAATTGAAACTCGAAGTTATAAGTGTTCTATAAATTTGGATATCCTTCATATATGTATTTATATATATATATTATCGACTACGCAACATGAGGATAAGTTATATAGAATTGTATGTGTATATTTAGTATAGGTTTTACAGAATATAAATAAATCTGGTAAAAAAATCCAATGTTTAAATGAAAATTTTGCATGTATTTTATTTGCAACATTTTTCCAAATCACATTCTTTCTGTATTTTTTATTACAATATTTAACACTAAAACATAAGGTGGCTCTAAACCTTGTGAAGTATTGTAGAGTGCTTAATATTTGTGAAGTTAATAGGGAATTCCAAAGTTATCACCCAAAACGCACTCATAAAGAGGAAGAAAGTAATCATATTTATTAACCCTTTTCAATTATAATGCTTCAGATTTGGGAAACTTAACAAAATTAGACTCGTATTTATAGTCTGATCGTAACGCTTTCAACAAGTGACTTAACATAAGTCACGTAAAATATACTACAAATATTAAACAGACTTCCTTTCACATTTTTTTTTTCATAATGTGACTTACGTGTCAGGTCAATGAACTAAAGCACGTGCCAAATCTTAAATGAGCTGAATAAATAGTGTTAATCGTTTCAACTCCAGAAATTTCTACCACATGAATCACGATACACATAAAAAATCTAATAATTAATTCCACTTCAAATAGGCAGGTAACAAAAATAAAGTTACTTTAATCATAATTAATTAAGCGAAATATTCCTCAACGTGTGACTTGTACATGAGAAATTAACGGACTTTTGTAAAGAGAACTTAAGATGGACGAAACTTAAACTTTGTCTTCTTATCTACAACGGAATTTGTTCTCCAACACTTCAAGTACTAACAGCTATGACGTGTTGACCCATGGCTTCCACAGAGCTGCCAGACAGTCACAAATCGACATCTAAACCTTGCATAGCTTATCGCCAGGGGCCATGAACGGAAGTGTCAACAAAGAAATGTCACGTGGATGTTAAGATTGACAGATCTTTCATTTAGAACAACCACTTCGGGCGTATACGGTTATCGTGTATCGCTAGAGAAGACTCGCTCTACTTGATAAAACATCTTCAGTCAGGACTTCTGTGAAACTTTTACTGTACGGGGTTTCTCTATAGGACTATATCAATATAGCTTATACTGCACGGTGTTTCTCAAGAGAAATATATCAATATAGCTTACACTGCATGGTGTTCTTTTTGTAGGATTATATCAATATAGCTTATACTGCACGGTGTTTCTCTACAGGAATATATCAAGATAGATTATACTGCACGGTGTTTCGCTATATAAATATATCAAGATAACTTATAGTGTAAGGTGTTTCTCTATATGAATATATCAAGATAACTTATACTGCACGGTATTTCTCTACAGGAATATATCAAGACAGCTTACACTACACGGTGTTTTTCTACAGGAATATATCAAGATAACTTACACTACACGGTGTTTCTCTACAGGAATATATAAAGATAACTTATACTGCACGGTGTTTCTCTACAGGAATATATCAAGATAACTTATACTGCACGGTGTTTCTCTACAGGAATATATCAAGATAACTTATACTGCACGGTGTTTCTCTACAGGAATATATCAAGATAACTTACACTGCGCCGTGTTTCTCTATATGAATATATCAAGATAACTTACACTGCGTCGTGTTTCTCTATATGAATATATCAAGATAGATTAAAGTGAACGGTGTTTCTCTGTATCAATATAGTTTATACTGCAGGGTGTTTCTCTACAGGAATATATCAATATAGATTAAAGTGCACGGTGTTTCTATATAGAAATATATCAATATAGTTTATACTGCACGGTGTTTCTATATAGGAATATATCAAGATAACTTACACTGCACGGTGTTTCTCTACAGGAATATATCAAGATAGATTAAAGTGCACGGTGTTTCTATATAGGAATATATCAATATAGTTTATACTGCACGGTGTTTCTATATAGGAATATATCAAGATAACTTACACTGCACGGTGTTTCTCTACAGGAATATATCAAGATAGATTAAAGTGCACGGTGTTTCTCTACAGGAATAATGTGTTTATAGAAAACAGTTATTCTCGTATTCAATACGTAGAACAGTTTATTAGTACCAGAACTGATAAAGGGAATTTACAGATTAATATTTCATATCATGATAGACGCTCGTTGCATATAAATAGACAATGGTATCTAATTAGGTTTTCCTTTCTTTATTTTATTTTATTGCTATTCCACATTATATCAGAGTAAGACACGTATATAATGCTATATACGTATGTATATAAAGACACGTATATAATGCTATATACGTATGTATATAAAGACACGTATATAATGCTATATACGTATGTATATAAAGACACGTATATAATGCTATATACGTATGTATATAAAGACACGTATATAATGCTATATACGTATGTATATAAAGACACGTATAAGTGAGTACATAAGTGTAATTGAATTAAAGCCTGGTAACATTATTTTTTTACTTTTTTTTAACTTAGTAAATTTCATTCACATCATAGATTTTGTATGCGGACTAAGGCATTATGCGGGTGTCTTAAAGTCACTAGCATTGACCTACATGTTGCTAACTTAAGAGCAAAACACAAAGCTACGTTTCAGTATTTTGTTGGGAGTTTCAACCTAAAAACATCTTATATGGCACATGCTTTAAAGCAGCCAGGCCTAAGAATTAGCAACGGTGATGTCTAATTTACAGGTGTTGAATAGAGAGGGAGCCAAGCCAAATCCGTAGGCTTAGCAACGGAAATTTCTAATTTAGAGATGTTGAATGGAAAAAGAACCAGGCCAAAATCCTAAGGTTTAGCAACGGAAATTTCTAATTTAGAGATGTTGAATGGAGAGAGAGCCAGGCCAAGATCCTAAGGTTTAGCAACAGTGATATCTAATTTAGAGAAGTTGAATGGAGAGAGGGAAATCAGTTAGAAGAACAGCGCGATTGACTATCATAGTTGTAACAACCCAACAGCTGAAAGAGTAGAGCGTGTTCCCTGGCGTATCGTAAATCGAACCTAAGACTTTTCACTCTGCCATCCAAGCTGTGTTTCGGAAAGTGTGTTGTAGAGGGCGTTTCACATGATTTTGATTACTACACTCGCCTGTACAAATATTGAAAAGTTTAGGAAGATTGTGAAAAACATAATGGATTTTACTTCAATTTGAAATCGTACTAAACAACTTAAAATGTGTGTGTATGTTGTAAAAAAAGCATAAAAAAGAAAGATAAAGGACTATGGCCAAAACATCGCTAAATATAAGTGACAGGGAAATATTATAAGAATAGTACAGCTTTTTTCAAATAATATTAGAAGTAAATGCAAAATAATAACATCAAACGAAACTTTGAAAGATGTAGCGAGCATTGCAACTAAAAAAAAAGAACATTGTAAGTAACATAAATAGAGCAGAAGAAAGATGTGCACACACCAATAAAATGTTATAAATATCTACTAAAATGTAATATTTATTATGCGTGGCTTATTGCGTCGACTTCTTTTGTAGTTTTACAATATATATATTTATATGTAAGTAAATATCTACTAAAATGTAATATTTATTATGCGTGGCTTATTGCGTCGACTTCTTTTGTAGTTTTACAATATATATATTTGTATGTAAGTAAATATCTACTAAAATGTAATATTTATTATGCGTGGCTTATTGCGTCGACTTCTTTTGTAGTTTTACAATATATATATTTGTATGTAAGTAAATATCTACTAAAATGTAATATTTATTATGCGTGGCTTATTGCGTCGACTTCTTTTGTAGTTTTACAATATATATATTTGTATGTAAGTAAATATCTACTAAAATGTAATATTTATTATGCGTGGCTTATTGCGTCGACTTCTTTTGTAGTTTTACAATATATATTTGTATGTAAGAGACATAGAATTAATGATGAACAGTACTTTAAACTTACATAGCTGGAGATCAACCCGATTTCTTTCCTACAAAAGATTATCTTCTTACGATCTTTAAAAGTATTAACATATTAGAGCATTATAATCTACTTTTAAAATATTCGAAAGACTGATGTAATATTTTAGTGTCTTCTGCTGGACTCAAAGTTTTAAGTACCTTAAAGGCGTTCTTTAATCCTTTGATGAATAAATCTACTCTTGCTCATAACAGGAACAGAAAATCCCACTAGTTTAGTGTCGAAAATAAAGAAAACCTTTTCCTTGAGATGTTTGATTAAATAGACATACTCTTAAGCATTAATGCTATGGTTGTCTTAACGTATTATAAATGTATAGAGAGTACCTTAAAAAAAAATTTTTTTTGATGTTTCAACGTAATGCGTTTTTTTTTTCACTAATAAAGTTACCTTTTTTTCTTAATTCAACAACATCAGCAAAAAAAAAAAATATAAAATAGATGTTTCAGCATGAGCCGTAAAGAATCGAAAACCGCGCTTGGGGTTTAAGAACTCCAATAGTGTGATGGTAAAAAAAAGCCGGCTCGTTAAAATTCCAATCACACCTTACTTTCCTATCAAAACTTCCATGTATTAATATACTACAGTGCAGTGTAAGGTAACTTGCAGTCACGCTATGGTTATTCCTGAGTAAAAAGCTGCAGGCGTCACAGGTGTATAAGGGTTCTTTATGAATAAAGCCGATCAAAGCGTTTACGGTAAGTCAACTCATAGCAGTGAGAAAAAACAAACAACAGAAGTTAAAATTCACCTTTCTTATTACTTAAAATTCCTAGAATGCTACAGTTTGAACTATATGAATGTGAATAAAGTCGATACAAATTGAAATAGTTCTTGTGCCATTTTTAAATCTAAAGATACATTTATAAAGAGTTAAACAAAAGAGAAAAACAGACAGACGCAGAGTAGGCAGAAGGAGAGTTTGACTGATTGAATATGATTTTCATAAATTATTCTCTTATTAGATTCAAACCACTGTTCACGTTCTCGATTTATTTTTACATAAAGTTTGATATATATATATATATATAAACAAGCTTTATTAATCTAGTTGAAATCGTGATTTGGTGTGTTTTGAATTTCGCGCAAAGCTACACGAGAGCTATTTGCGCTAGCCGTTTCTAATTTAACAGTGAAAGACTAGAGTGAAGGCAGCTAGTCATCACCACCCACCGCCAATTCTTTTACCAACAAATAGTGGAGTCGACCGTCACATAATAACCCCCCGACACACACGGCTGAAAGGGCGAGCATGTTTGGTGGGACGGGGATTCGAACAAAGAATGAAAATATACAAACATTGTCACATCATTTACTTCCTAGTCATTTAAAGTTTGGAGACGACTTGAATGGGTGATGAAGAAAACTTTATTACAAATTTAACATGGTAATAAATGTACAACGTTTAGTCGTACATGATGATGGCAAAGTCTTTTCGAAACGTTGTACATTTTTCAATATGCTACAACTGTAATAAACTTTTCTTCATTACCCTTTCAGACTATGTTGTCTCAAAGTGGGTTCTTCGTCATCAAATGTCCTAAGCATCTGTTGTGAAGAAGAAGAAAGCTTTAAAAATGACAGTATTAGCGTTTGTTCCCAGACGAAATTCGTAACGAGTGTAAATCATGAAGTCTATAAAACATTACAAAACTAAACCCACAGGTAATATTGAGCCCGTCCCCATGAACTTTAGATTCGAACTCAATGATAAACAGTCGGCACATGTCACAGATGGACAATTGTAGTTAAGGTGCTATAAGTAAAGGGGACAACAAACCTTCAAATGCCTGGTCACATTTAAAGTTAGTGTATTTAACATGTTTAATAAGTAGAATATCAGCTCGAACATTGAAAATTAATTACTCCTCAATCTATACAAACTATAAAAAATGTTGTGAAACAAAACCTTGTATCTGACATTAAATTATCACCCTGCCCATTAGTGAACGTTCAGTACTGCAGGCTAGTGTTTTAGTGAACGTTCAGTACTGTAGTTTACTGCGTATCCAGTTTACAGAGAAAGTCAAATGCTGCTGAATTTTACAGACGGACTGTAGACCATTAACCATTCACTATGGCAGTAAATGCAGGCGACGTTTTTTATGGCACCTTTATCATAGACATCTGGTTGAAGAACAATGGACGTTCATCATGCAGATCACTTAAACCCTCTACTCACTGTCTACTTAACATGAACGTATTTGGGTTTGACCACAGTTGTTGGAACATGACTGGCATGCTAGCTGTGGACAGTAGTGGTGCAAGGTTATAGTGTGGACTTGTTTTATCTGGTTTCGACTTGGTCCATTGCTAGTAGTTAAGAAAGCCACGAATGCCTTGACTTAATGTGATAAACTGAGCAATGATGCATTGCCAGCATTGATTTTATTTATGTGGAAGAGTCATTCTTCATTCAACGTTATAATTTAGCAAGGCATATTGCGCTGTGTCCATTAATGGTTTACGAAAAAACAATGTCTAGAATCTACATTAGATAGCCTAAAGCTCAAAACTGGATCGAATCATACCTCTCTGTAATGCTTTTTAATGTCGCCTGAGGGACAGAAATGGAAGGAATATCCCCGAAATCTCACTAGACTTGTAGCTACTTTACAAGAAAAATGGCAGCGTATTCTCTGAGAAATGTACCAAGCGGCAGGTGTTAGTAACACAGCCCAGGCTATGATTAACAACAGAATGAGCCCATTCACCATTACAATGAGGAGCCAGCAGTGAAACACAACATTATAGCATAAGTGTGTGTGTGTGTGTGTAAAATAGTATATTTATGTGATTTGAACATATACGTTCCTTTACATCGTTGATTATATTACAAAGTGATAGTCGTGTTTTGTTTCTATAGCAACGTTTATGCTGAAAACTTGTGTTTTTTAGTAACAAGAGCATTTAATGTATCTTCAGTGTAAGCATGAATTATTTAAGGAACCCTTTTCAGTTTTAAAATATTTTTTATAAAATTTAAAAAAAAGTGATTTTAACCTATTTTTCCATACATAATCAATACCTTCTGCACAAAAGAATATGCAACAGATACGAGTTATATATATATTTAACGTAGAGACCTAAAACACTGTTAAGAACCGACAGTGTAAAATGCATAAAATGTACTTGTTATGTAATGTTTATGTATTATACACATTGTTGATATGAATACCTTCTGTGAACAGTATACACAAGATATATGAATTAGATATTTGTTTACTGAGAGACAAAACCGACAATGTAAAATGGATAAAATATACTTGTTATGTAATGTTTATATGTTATACACATTGTTGATATGAATACCTTCTGTGAACAGTATACACAAGATATATGAATTAGATATTTGTTTACTGAGAGACAAAAACCGACAGTGTAAAAATGGATAAAATGTACTTGTTATGTAATGTTTATGTATTATACACATTGTTGATATGAATACCTTCTGTGTACAATACATACAAGCGATATTAATTAGATATTTGTTATCGTAGAGACCTAAAACGTTGCTAAGAACCGACAGTGTAAAATGGATAAAATGTACTTGTCCAATTTTTCTATGTTATACCCATTGTTGATACAAATACCTTCTGTGTACAATACGTACAAGCGATATTAATTAGATATTTGTTATCGTAGAGACCTAAAACGTTGCTAAGAACCGACAGTGTAAAATGCATAAAATGTACTTGTCCAATATTTCTATGTTATACCCATTGTTGATACAAATACCTTCTGTGTACAATACGTACAAGCGATATTAATTAGATATTTGTTATCGTAGAGACCTAAAACGTTGCTAAGAACCGACAGTGTAAAATGCATAAAATGTACTTGTATAATATTTCTATCTTATACACATTGTTACTAAATATGAGATTTTCAAATGGGTTCTTTCGAGATTTATAAACAACTTGTAGCCTTATTAAGAAATGAGCTTTTGATAAATAATTGAAGCTATACGAATGAATAAATCGTAACAACTCACATGTGCAAAAATTTGACGATACATTAGAAAAATTACTTCAATTTCTTCTCTAGAAATTAAAATCAGTAATGTATCTAAAAGTAGTCACAACTTAAAGTATTCCCACTTTCAGTATCACATATCTATGTACTTTGTTCAGAGGAAAAACACGATTCCTACACCATACTTGGTGACTTGAGCACGGAACCTATAATCTCTAGAGCCTAACAGTACCTTATTAAGTAACAACCATTGTATGCTTAATTAGATCCTCTAATGCTCTGATATTCTAAAACACCCACTTCTATGGTATAAACATTTCCTTGGGCCAGGTTTGGCCTAGTTGCTAAAGTGCCGGTCTGTGAATCCCAGACTCCAAGGTTAGTGTCTCGTCACCGCAAAATCGCTCTCCGCACATTGGGACTGTGAGTTCTTTATAAGAGTAACGCCAAACTCTCATTATTTAAAAAGAGTAGCTTAGGAGTTACTGGCGAGTTTTGTTGACTAACTGCTTTCTCTCTAGTCTATCAGTTCAAAGTTAGAGACGGCTAACGTAGCTGGTTCTTGTGTAGCTTTGTACGCATACCAGAATCAAACGCTCTTGATACAGTTAATGTTTTTAGTGTCTTACTCATTCAAATACCACACCAAATATAACATATATCAGTTAACTTGCTCTATACAAACGTTAAGATATGTATTAAAAATTTCAAGAAGTACCCTAAAAAAAACATGAAATAGCTATTGTATGCGATTGCACAGCAGGCACGTGCTTACGGAGCAGTATCTACTACGTCTCTTGGTTAATCCTGCCTATTTCATCTACAGTGCTTTCTTTTGTACAGATACAAGTTTATCGAAGATCAATTTTCTAAGAATTTTCATGTTAGCTAGGAATTATGGTCAACGTTACTCTCATGCACGCTCATACGACTAAGAAAGCCTGGAAGTTTTGAGTTAAACTTTGTTTTTCATCAATATATTAACATGACACTTTGAGACGTAACGTATATACAACCTATACTTTATGTAGTCATACTTGTTTCTAACAGCCTTCGTTAATTAACAATGCCAACAAACTGTCGCAATATTTAGCAGAGAACACTATCACACAGTCCAGCGAGTAATACTCGAGTTTAGATGAAAACTGATGGACCACGTATTTGTGCCGCCTCAGTAAATTGCAGACAAAGCTTCAGCCAACCTTTCTACTGGCCATGTTCATTACCGTAAATAGAAAATTTGTCTTAGGCTGCACGAACTGGAGCTATGACACACTACGGGAGAAAATTTCCCAGGCGATGGAATTAAAAGCTAAAGTGTGCACATCATCAAGACACATGCTCCAGCTCGGCCCAAGTAGAAGTTATTAATTGTAATTTGCATGTCTCGCTGGTAATACGCTGATAACATGAAATTAATCCTGATGCATTGCGAGAGAGCAGATGTTCCAGCCTGTATTAGATGGTGCTTTAAAATGTTTGAGTAAATCGCAAGAACCACGAGAAAGTGCAGTCGTTGAATCTCATCTACATTTGGTTGATAAATACTATTCAAATCAGAATCATTCTCGAATTGAAGCACTTTACTAAACGTGTGTAATCATCTCAAAAGCATTTGTAGGAAAACATCTCAACATCAGCTTTATTTAGACTATATTTGTCAACTTTTCTCGTTATCCTTAATAACATCGAAATGTGTTTTATTCTGAATATTGTTTTTTCGTTTAGAAAAAGCCCCCCCCCCCAGTGGCACAGCGGTATGTCTGCAGACTTACAACGATAGAATTCGGGTTTCGATACCCGTGGTGGGCAGAGCACAGATAGTCCATTGTGTAGCTTTGTGCTTAATTACAAACAAACGTATAGAAGAAACCAATTGTTAAAAACAAATTTATAACTGCCTAAGAAATCAGTAATATACATTTAAGTCGTTCATCGAAGCTAATGTTAACCACGGCCATAGTCCTCTGTGGCTTTCATGTTATAATTTGGGGTTAGATCCCAGCAGCAAACGTAGTGCAGCTAGCTTATTGAACAGCCTTATGCTAAAGAACAAACAAGTTGTTGTTGTTTGAAGTTAAGCATAAGGCTACGCAATAGTCTATCTGTGCTCTGTCCACCACGGGTATCGAAACCCGGTTTCTAATGTGTAGGCTTAGGGTCCAATCATTTGCATTTCAGATCACATGACGAATAATCACATGCCTGATTTGCTTCAAAATGAACTGAGAGGAAAGGGATGGTTTGAATTATTTTAGGACAGTAGCTTCCAATTATTCTTTAGTTTGCATGTGCAATTTATATATAATTACTGAGAGTAGTTAATATGTCAACAGCTGTTACAAACATAAATATTATAGTAGTCGATGTCTCTAGTTATAAAAATGTATTTCAATATTTTTTAAGCCTAAAATATAAACAAATGGCTAAAATTGCTCTAAAACATAATTGTGCTGACAAGTGTCAACTAAACAGCCTCCATCGAGGAACCATAATTTGCCACATAATTCTTTGTCCTCATAGAAATTATTTTTTTATTATTATTATTGTTTTTTTTTATATTTTACCTCACCATAGAAGCTGTTATTTTAGAGTCTGGTGATTAGAACGCTCGACTCGAAATATGTGGGTCGCAGGATCGAAACCAATCAGAATGGGTGTACAGGTGGTGTTGACTAGCTGCCTTCCCTGTATTCTATCACTTCAAAATTAAGGATGGCGAGAAAAGATAGCACTTGAGTAGCTTTGCGTAAAATCCAACAAGACAAAGAAACCCCTTATGCCTTCCTAATCTAGGCAGCTAGTCATCACCACCCACCGCCAACTCTTGGGCTGCTTTTTTACCAACGAATAGTGGGATTTACCGTCACGTCATAACGCCCCCACGGCTGAAAGGGCGAGCATGCGGGTGTGACGGGGATTCGAACCCGCGACCCGCTGATTGCAAGTCGAGCGCCCTAAACACCTGGCCATGCCGGGCCTTATTGGAAGGAATGGAGAAAATAAGCATGTTATATCATACTAAGTTCGTGTTTTCAAAATAATTTTCTTCTACGACAGTAGTTGAATTAGACAGCTAGTGTTTCTATGTTTCTTAGGTAAAGTATATTACTTATGTATTGTTACTTTCATTAACAATATTGGTTTTACTATTTAGGATATCGAATGTAATTACCTTTCATTTTGGTTTATTGTTTGTTATTACAATTTTATTTTAAAAAATTGTTTTGTACTGTTAGCTTAATATATGTACTTATGATTAACTTAAGTCTCCTAGGTTGGCGTAACCTAAATATTATTGGGATTACGACCGACAATATCGTTAACAGCAAGGATAACCAACATGTTTATAATTAGAAACGAAAGAAACATATATTTAATTAGCTGTACTGATTTCCAGATTATTTTTTAGTTTCGCTCTGGGTACGTAGGCTGCTCATATGAAATCTCCTAGCGAGAATTTTACATTTTATTTGTTAAATGAACTATAAGCTTGTTCACATTTACAAGCCACGAGATGGCGCTAAGATATAAAGTCCCACAGGTATAAATCAGTATTAGAGTTGCTGTTGTTTTATAGAATTAAAATTAAGTAATTCTAATCAAAATGTCAATCCTCAGCTTCAGACATTAGAAGCGAGATTTCACGATACCTTTACTGGTAACAAAGTTTTCGAAGACAGAATCTTAACAAGTTTCATTCTAACAGTTTCAATGTCAGACACATTGATACCACTTCCTTCTGGAAAATCCAGAGGATAGAGTAATAATATCCAATTAAACACATTGATCTAACTAACCCTGTACAATTTTGGTGGAACTAATCCCTTTACATGTAAAATAAAACTACGTTTGATTCAATGTTAAATGGGTAATTCTGGACTTTTCTTTTTATATCTTATACCACATTCTGTTTAATTGTCTGTGCGTGACTTAATGGCTAGCATGTCGTACTGTCAATCCTAAGATCCACGATTTACGTATTGTTTCCACAAATCGCGATTCGCACTTTGGAGTTGTAGATGCGTTATAAGAGTGACAGTCAAATCTTACTATTAAAAAAAAAAGTGTAGCTAGCGGTGAGCGTTGTTGACTAACCGTTGTCTCCCCAGTTCAAAATTAGGGACCGTTAGCTTAGCTAGTCCTTGTGTAGCTTTACGTTGATATTCCAGAAATACAATAATCGGTTTTAAGACATAAACTGATTGTACCTCTCGTTAATTTCACAGAATTCGATTCGAATGTAAATGCTAACATAATTTTGTCACAATAACGTTACGATAATGATAAACAGCAGGTAACAGACACAAAACAGATATGTAACGTTATCGGTAAATCGAAGAAAACGGTATTAGGTAGTTACACTTCCTGGATTTGTTATATATAAGGACATGACTGTCTCACTAACGATTTTCCTTACAGAATTTGATTTAACTGCAAAATGGTTGAGGTAAATACGGTTGTGTTTTAATGTCAACAGCGACTGTATATGGAGACTTTATATAAATGAAAATTGAAGTATTGTAATATAATGCGCAGTACTTAGCTAATTAAAAATTGTATTGGATAAATGTGATGGTGTTCAACTTTAATACTAACTATAATATGAAATATAATTTATTTATATTGATAACCCGTACAATATGACATCTTTGAGATATTGTACAATGTAGAGACTAATCTAAATAACATGAAAAAGCTCACACAAAAAGTATGGTTGTAAAATTATAATAGGACCAAGATGCTCTAAATATCATATAAAATATAATTAATTTATATTAATAACCCGTACAATATGACATCTTTGAGTTATTGTACAATGTAGAGACTAATCTAAGTTACGTGAAAAAGCTCGCACAAAAAGCATGGTTGTAGAATTATTTTAAGAGAAAAATTCGTTGTTTTTTTGGACTAAATAGGTAGCTTCATACTAAATGGAACATTTTTCACCGAGAAGGAAACACAAATTATCTATTATCTATCCATCTTCTAGAAGCTGCCAGGTAAACCTCGTTTTAGGGTGCTTACCATTACATACCAGCGAGTAGTCTACTAGGCTTTCACGCTAATGGGTGCGTTGCACACTCTGCCTTCGGTGTCATTCGTACCAGAGCCTCAATCTTGTTATTGCTGATCAGTTGAGATCCAATGGGCCGTGTGTGTGTGTACCCAGACTATTAAGTGAATTAGCTCACTGTTGGCAAGCCCAGTCGTAAGGAGTAGGATCTCTCGCCTTGTGAAGCTAAATCAATTCCGTCGAGGTGGGAGTGTGACCAGCAGAGTAAAGGTCTCTCTTCTAAAGAACAAAGAACTGTAACCAAACTTGATTTTTAAATTTTCACTCACATTCATAGTCTAAGAGACTAGGAAAAAGAAAATGATTAGCCTCTAATTTTCAAGAAATTTTATTTTTAAATTTTCTTTTGTTTGCAGTGCTTTAAGTAACTTTTTTTTTATCATGATTCGTGTTTTACAATAAGACGCGAATTCAACCCCATTCTGTACTCTAAATCTTAGTCATTCTTACAGCTGATACCATGATTATTAGCTCTTAATATACACCGTATTATAAAACATAGTTATTTCTACACTCTGTATTATAAAACATAGTTCTTGCTACACTCTGTATTATGAAACATAATTCTTGCTACACTCTGTATTATAAAACATAGTTCTTGCTACACTCTGTATTATAAAACTTAGTTATTGCTACACTCTGTATTATAAAACATAGTTCTTGCTGCACTCTGTATTATAAAACATAGTTCTTGCTACACTCTGTATTATAAAACATAGTTCTTGCTACACTCTGTATTATAAAACTTAGTTCTTGCTACACTCTGTATTATAAAACTTAGTTCTTGCTACACTCTGTGTTATAAAACTTAGTTATTGCTACACTCTGTATTATAAAACTAAGTTATTGCTACACTCTGTATTATAAAACTTAGTTATTGCTACACTCTGTATTATAAAACTTAGTTATTGCTAAATTCTATTATGAACTTATTTCCTACTACCTTAAGATTAATTGTAGTTACAATCTATTCTATAAAACTTAATTTTTATTACCTCGTATAGTGTAAAGTTTGGTTCCTGTTTCATTTCTCAATTATAGCCCCACCCCCAGTGGCACAGCGGTATGTTTGCGGACTTGCAACGTTAGAATCCAGGTTTTGTGTTGCTTTGTGCTTAACGTCACAAAAAACTCAAACAAATCTAAATTATAAAACTTAGATTTTTGAGACATCGTATTCTATAAAACCTGGTTTTTGCTACGTGATGTTAAACTCATTTTCAGATGTATTTTCTATTATATGCTTTAGAGCTAGTTACATTCTATACTATGACACAGCATTCGATCTATGTTATGTACTCTAAACACTTAGTTTTAGTTTCAGTGCACAAAATAAACACTTACATCTATGTTCTCTACTATGAAGTAGTTATAACTGTATTTTATCATGACAATTATTTCTGCCGATCTGGTTTATTAAACACGAATTCTAGTTCAACCTATGAAGTAAAACGTAGTTGAATCAACATTCTCTGGGATCAAAATACTGCTCGTGACGTCCGCACAAAATAACACAGGCTTGCGATGCTTTTATTGTCTCGAAATGTTCACATGTTCTACAGTAATTCCTGTACGCTGAATCCGAAAATGATATCCATTATTCTCCATCACGTATACATTTTTCACGAAACGTCATATGTAGTTTTTCATAAGTGAATCATTTTCATTGAAATCGGGTCACATTTTGTTAATGCTTTAAATGTTGACAACCACTGGCTATAGATTTTTCTAGACCAATAGCGACGTGAGAGTATTATAGAACGTTCTAGAATCCACGAGAAACACATATACTAATGAAAAATGTTTCTTGTGGTAAACGAAATAATAATATGAATTAAGTAAGAGGTTTTTTTTTTCTCTTCCAGATTTGTAAAAATTCCTTACATGATAGAAAAAAATAAATATTATTTTCGAAATCTGCGTAGCTAAGTTATGGAAAATCCGTTATTAAATCCCAAACAGTTTTTATGAAGTTTAAATTCGCAGGCCTGTGTAATCATTCAGGCCTGCGTTATTAATATTGTGACCTTGTTATGTATGCCTTTTACAAGCCGGCGAAGAATAATTAAAATTTTTCTCTTTCATAAAACATTAGTATTAGGCCTATGACATTTTTAAACGCTAGTATAATGTAGAGTTTAAAAATATAATAGGACTAATAATAATTGTTTATGACAAGAAAAATAATAATTAATGTTATCATTAGCTCTTAAACCTAAATCTTTATATCAGCAGAATAATAGTTATATTATGGTGGAGATTACTGAATATATATATAGTATGTATTGAGTAATTAGGTTCGAGAAGACTCAAATGTAGACTCAAAAATTCTACACAGTATACTAATCCAGAACCATTGCATAGGATTGAAAGATTTGAAAAAAATAACACGCAAATAAAAAACAATTAACTGTACAGGCGATATCTGCTTTGATTTGGCACTATTTTAGCAATACCACTATTGTATAATGTGCTAATATAGCTTTCATTTAACCCTGATCCACTAATATAGAATTTCTTAGTAGCGATATTGCACTTGATACTTTGATATTGAAGTAGGTAATGTCGATATTGCACTTGATACTTTGATAATGAACTAGATAATGTCGATATTGCACTTGATACTTTGATAATGAACTAGATAATGCCGATATTGTACTTGATACTCTAGTATTGAACTCGATAGTAGCTATATTATACTTGATACTTTGATATTGAGCTCGATAGTAGCTATAATATACTTATACTTTGATATTGAACTAGATAATGCCAATATTGCACTTGATACTTTGATATTGAACTAGATAATGCCGACATTGCACTTGATACTTTGATATTGAACTAGGTAATGCCGATATTGCTCATGATAGTCTATCATTGAACTCGATAGTAGTTATATTACACTTGAGACGCTAGTATCGAACTAGGTGGTAACAATGTTAAATTTGATATATCATTATCAACCTATAAAAACCAATAATGATGTTGATATACAATAATGCAGTTTCATAGTGTTGGTATTAATTCTGATTTGATGTTGATATACAATAATGTAGTTTCATAGTGTTGGTATTAATTCTGATTTGATGTTGATGCAACAATAATGTAGTTTCATAGTGTTGGTATTAATTCTGATTTGATGTTGATATAAAATAATGTAGTTTCATAATGTTGGTATTAATTCTGATTTGATGTTGATATACAATAATGTAGTTTCTATAGTGTTGGTATTAATTCTGTATTTGTATGTTGTATATACAATAAATAGTTAGTTTCTATAGTGTTGATATTAT